>NW_026943277.1:767836-1067836 GCF_024139115.2 Armigeres subalbatus | reverse complement strand
GACTTTTGTATAGTGTGTCTATAGTTGAGGGTATCTACAGGCAATGCGCTCAACCATTCGGAAGCGGATAAATATCAAGAAAGCGGAAATTTGTGTCTGTTTAAACATGCTCAATGGTGGATGAATGCTTGTTGCTATTGCTGTAGTTTTTCGAGACTAGCACTGAGAGGATATTCTTAATTGTACCTGCACATGAAGCGGAGCGAAGTTATCTGATTAATTAGATTTTTCGTACTTTCAAAACCGGCGTTTCACCGACCAGTTCCAAATCGCATGATGGTGAGGATGCTCATGGGACCGAATGGCGCCATGCGTCTGCTAACACGTTGACTATTGTCCCCTTTTAACTTGATACCAAAACGCTGGTTACATTTTTATAGCTGCATATAGTGGAACCAAATGACGCTTGCGTTACTACATCAGCAGACAAGTAGTGTGGGGCTCTACACACCCAACCGTAATGTTATGTCGATTTCCGTAGGCTACATCATCTTATAGTCGCAGACGACGCAGTCACAGTTGAACGCATTTTGGCGAGAATTCGCTTGATATTGCTTACATAGGGAAGTGTGTATAGGCATTGACTTCCTAATCTTCAATTGATTGTTTTGAGCAAATACGATTTTATGTATTCAACGTATTTATTCACATTTGAATCGTCCTCCTGCAATTCGCAAATATCATGCAAAGGTACAAATGAACCGTTTGTTTGAGAAACTGCATGCGTAACAAATTTGGCCAAAATGAGATTTATTTATTCTGAATCTTCGTTCAAAAACACGTATTCTGGCAAAAAGTACGATAATATTTTTTTTTTTCAGGAATATAATATTTTTTTTCGTTTTTTTTGAGAAACTACCAAGGTAACCAACAAGCATTAAAGTAAGCACTATAGTAGCATTATACTGGCATTGCATATGCTCCATGCTGTATATAAGCATTTCGAAAACCTGGCTGTTCTAAATAAGCATTCTCAAAGCAATCATGAGAGGCATAGTCTTAAAATAGCATTTTGAATGCACAATGTTGTTTTTCGTTAAGTGCAATGGAACAGCTACATTAGTGCCACTTTAAGGCCTGTAGTGTTCATACGTCAAACGTTTTCCAATATGGAACCATATAGCGGGGACTATTTGTCCAATGAACTTACATTTGAAAATAGAAATCGGAACGTGCAGAATATTTTTTCCATTCCGACCATTGACAGGAGTATTTGTCGTTAACCTAACCCTATCACTAATTACATAGTTTAGCTACATTTTATTATTCCATTGCTCTATTTTCGATGGATGCATTAAAGCAGCACTACTGTAGCTGTTTCATTGCAACTGGGTATGACGTTTGTGACGGTTGCATTCTGAGATGAGTTCCCTAGTAACATTTTGGTTTTATTCTGGTTTTATGACACTCTTGTAGTGCAAATTATGCTCTTCAAGAGCGTCATAAAACTTGAAATGTTACTTGGGTTAGATTAAGTTTCAATGTTCCTGAAAGGGGATTTTGTTTATGTTGGGCAAAATTATTCCCACTACCATCTCTCTCTTATGGACCAGCTGTTAAGGGCGATAACAACTGCAGCGTCAGGTGACAAGAGCGCGAGTTCGAATCCCGCTCGAAGGAAGTAAAAAATTGTTCCATTTCAAATATGAAAAAAATAATAACGATATAATATGAAAAAAAAACTATGTAAAAAAAGAATTAGAAAAAAATGACATTAAAAAAACCTTTTTTTCTTGTTTTTAAAATTAAGCATTTATTCAGCATTTCGGATGCTGAATAAATGCTACTCAGCAAAATTTCTACTTTATCGATAAAGTAGGATTGCGCATTTAAGCAGCCATATATTGGGCCAAAACCTGCATTAAAATAGCATTAAAGGCGACTATAGGGCTTATTGGCATTTAATGTTTTGCAGTAAAGGCGCATATAATGCCACTTAAATGCTTTATATAATGCTTACTGGTTACCTGTATACATATGTGCACACACTTCGAAGAGCAATTATGCAGTACTGCTTACAGGTTTCCCACTGGAACTGTCCCAGGGTGGTGAGTTTCGCCAAAAACTATTGATCTGTATTGAAGAAATCGAAAGATTCGGTGCCAATTTGATCAAAACAGTTTTTTGTGTTTTTTTCTTCGAAATTGAGTACTATTTTTGCATTCGTATATCATGAAGCTAGCACGATGATACTTTTATGCCCAGGGAAGTCGAGACAATTTCCAATCCGAAAATTGCCTAAAAAAGCACCGGGAATTGAACCCTGCCACCCTCAACATGGTCTAGCTTTGTAGCCGCGCGTCTTACCACACGGTTCTATACGTTCCTCAATCAAAATCAATTGTTTCTTTAAAACAAATCAGAAAAATAAGAATATAAGTGAAATTATAGACACTTCCGAATGAAGGGTCAAAAATTCGTTCAAATCGTTCAAACGCATGTAAATTCTAAATAGAACGAACGCAAAGGCTTTTCAATTACAATCCGGAAGCTATCAGAACATTTTTTGGGAGGTACAGGAGCAAATGCATTATCGTCATTCCTCCAACATTTTGTTTGGTGGAATGCTGTCATCTGCTTATAAGCCGAGTTAGTGCTGTTCTGGATTGTAACTCTATTTGTTGAGTCCACAACGAGACGACGAGTACGAGCATACCTTCAATGTTAAAATACTAAAATACTGAGTATCGTATGCTGGCCTATGTTGTGTCCAACAAACGTGCTTTTTCCGATGTTGTGCTTTTTACAATGATTTTGATGGTTGCGTTAGTTTGAATTGAAACCAACTGGACTTGGTTTTGCCTTTACTTTCATGTTTCAAATATTTTTGCTGAGTGGTGGATAATCTCGATGAAATCAAAATAATTTATGACATTTTATTTAAAAACAGTTTTCTAAGATTCCTTGCAAAACATTGCGAAAATGGGCAACTGCGGTTTCCCAAATAAATAATTCATTATGTATTGAAATAATAAAAAATCTCCCATTCTTCAAAATGAAGTGTGTCTGGAACAAGTATGTCGGTACTTTATATATTCGCGAAAATTGGATCACGATGTATTGCGTCCCAAGTAACAATTTATTGCTGAGAAACCGTTTATTCTGCTAGTTCTATGCAGCTTTCGTTTGAATAAAGGTTATACATTAGAACTGAAGACGTTTGGTCAGCTCTTATACATCTAATTTTGGTGATTTTATACAGCTTGAGGCTGACTTAAGATCTTTAAAAAGCTCCCTAAGAGTTTATTCAGCTATCATACAGCAATAATAGAACAATATAGCATATCTGGAAAATCTATTTTTAGAACTGACACAAGACCACCGAGCTGAAGAGTCTCTTATCCAGTTTTAATCCAACAGGTAATCAGCTTTATGGCAAAATATTTATTTAAGAAAATGCATGAATTATGTAACTTTCAACATGTCTACCATTAGTCAATTAGTTGTCAACTTTTCATCGGATATATTTTGAAATTGAAATCCACAAATTAGTTATCAAACTTTGTCGAGTATTGAACTCAGAACCACTGATTTGTAGCCGCTTATCTTACTGCATGCGTCACCTTGAGCTGTGAAACTTGCTTAACAAATAGCACATCATTTGCAGGCATAGCTGAATAAAGTTTGGGTAACGGCTGCAGTAAGGTTGCATTATGGCTGCACAAGCAATTAATCTTGTTAACCACTCGATTAGCTGTCAAAAGTAGTTATTGTTTACATTTAGATTGTGAGTAATATAGTTGTAATCTTTTGATCCAAATAGCCTTGGAACAGTCAATATTTTATTAAGGCATAACATTAAAAAAGTGAAATTAATTTTATAAACATCCTCCAAGTCCGCGCTGAATTCAAAGTGAAGCTTGAAATTTTCGAGGTACATTTGTGTTTTTTTCATAGCTTTTTTCATAATCCATGCTATTACCAGAATAAGTTCATCAATGCATGGAGATAGATATGCCTGTACATTACCAATAGTTGAAATTTATATGGTTGAATGGAGTTGGATTCATATTACAATCTATTGGCATCCGATGAGGCATTTTGTATACATTACAGAGAATTATCAAAAGTTGGCCTTCGAAACTTTTATGAATAAGAGTTAACTTCAATTAAAATCACTGCTGTGATTGCATTAAAATTATTTTCAAACTAACTTACAGGTCTTGAAATTATTATTTTTTGCTTAGAATATCTCTAATGCGCTTGCCGTTTTTGAAGTACTATTTAAAGGTCGTTAGGAAGATCATCATCCTGGTAACTATTGATGATTCAGAACACTCAGTAGAAATTTTATCTATCATGATTACACCTTGCGATTTCAAAAGCCGAATAAAAAAATGAACGCGCGAGTAATCAATCTTTATTCAGCAACTAATAAGTAAGCTAGATAGAGGATCTTAGAACTGATAGATAAGCTTCTAAACAGCTCGATATACAGCATTCACTGGATTGCTGTACAAAGGATCAGAAATAACTTGTGGGAATGGTTACCCAACCTCGTGCTCAGCTTACACTTTAACCAGCTTACGACACTGTTAACCAACCAGTATTCAGCCATCGCTCTCACTATTCAGCCTGCATTGTTTCTTGGGTGGCTGTACAAAGGATCAGAAATAATGTGTTGAATAAAATCCATAACCAGTATCAGTGGTGACACATCGAAATTGCTTCATCAAAAGCATTTGAGAAATTCCCTCAAAGCCCCCTATTTTTTGGCTACGTCACTGCTGTATACGCTTTCAAAAAAAGATTTCCTCAACAGTTAAGCTCAGTTTTTGTAAATTTCCAGCCATAATGAGGAACGGTACCTCTGAAGGAAGCCGGAAGCTTATGCAGCATTTATTATCATTGCCGATAAAGTTTAAGAATTCAAATTATTAGTTGGTGTTCTTCATTCATCCATAATTTGAATGGTGCACAACATTTAATTTAATTGACCATCCAATATGGAAATAGTCGTTTAAGACAAATTTTTCATCTCATTTGTCTGATTTATCTCACTTTTCTGATTTGTCTGATTTACCTTACGAGCCATCCACTAAGTATGAGGCTTCTAGGGGAAGAGGGAGTTTAAAAAAAACGTGACAATTCATAAAAAAATACAGTTTTATGCATGATGTACTTCATGGATCTTCCCATATTTGTCTTAAATGTCTTTCATGTCTTTCATGTCTTTCATGGCTTTTATGTCTTTTATGTCGAGTCAAGTACGAGACCATGAAGACGACCTTACAGTTGAGCTCGAAACACGTATTTGTCAAGTTACAATTAAGTGGTGGAATTAAATGGGATTGTACAAACTCGTCTTATGACAAGTGAAGATATTCCACTAAAAAGCAAGTCTTTTATATCTTTTATCTTTTATGTATTTTATGTCTTTTATGTCTTCTATATCATTATCTGGGAATTGACGACTGAAGTTTTGCTATGAAGATTGAATTTTTTTCGGCGATAGCAGTCTTAATAAGTAGCAAATACTTTGTTGCTCCTACATCCGACGTTTCGGTTAATTTATTTACCCTTCTTCAAGGGTTTAGGAGTAACAACAAAAATACATACTACTAACCCCTTGAAGAAGGTTAAATAAATTAACCGAAACGTCGGATGTAGGAGCAACAAAGTATTTGCTACTTATTAAGACTGCTATCGCCGAAAGAAATTCAATCTTCGTGTCTTCTATATCTTTCATGGCTTGTTATTTGTCTTATTTGACTTATTTGTCTTATTTGTCTTATTTGTCTTATTTGTCTTATTTGTTTTATTAGTCTTATTTGTCTTATTTGTCTTATTTGTCTTATTTGTCTTATTTGTCTTATTTGTCTTATATGTCTTATTTGTCTTATTTGCCTTATTTGTCTTATTTGTCTTATTTGTCTTATTTGTCTTATTTGTCTTATTTGTCTTATTTGTCTTATTTGTCTTATTTGTCTTATTTGTCTTATTTGTCTTATTTGTCTTATTTGTCTTATTTGTCTTATTTGTCTTATATGTCTTATTTGTCTTATTTGTCTTATTTGTCTTATTTGTTTTATTTGTCTTATTTGTCTTATTTGTCTTATTTGTATTATTTGTCTTATTTGTTTTATTTGTCTTATTTGTTTTATTTGTCTTATATGTCTTATTTGTCTTATTTGTCTTATTTGTATTATTTGTTTTATTTGTCTTATTTGTCTTATTTGTCTTATTTGTCTTATTTGTCTTATTTGTCTTATTTGTCTTATTTGTCTTATTTGTCTTATTTGTCTTATTTGTCTTAGTTCCCTTTTTTTTGTCTTATTTGTCTTATTTGTCTTATTTGTCTTATTTGTCTTATTTGTCTTATATGTCTTATTTGTCTTATTTGTCTTATTTGTCTTATTTGTCTTATTTGTCTTATTTGTCTTATTTGTCTTATTTGTCTTATTTGTCTTATTTGTCTTATTTGTCTTATTTGTCTTATTTGTCTTATTTGTCTTATTTGTCTTATTTGTCTTATTTGTCTTATTTGTCTTATTTGTCTTATTTGTCTTATTTGTCTTATTTGTCTTATTTGTCTTATTTGTCTTATTTGTCTTATTTGTCTTATTTGTCTTATTTGTCTTATTTGTCTTATTAGAGTCTTCTCCGCAGTCTACGGAGGGTCCGCAAGTCATCTTCCACCTGATCGATCCACCTTGCCCGTTGCGCACCTCGCCTTCTTGTGCCCGTCGGATCGTTGTCAAGAACCATTTTCACCGGGTTACTGTCCGACATTCTGGCTACGTGCCCGGCCCACCGTAGTCGTCCGATTATCTCGGTATGAACGATAGATGGTTCTCCCAGTAGCTCATGCAACTCGTGATTCATTCGCCTTCTTCACGTACCGTCCGCCATCTGCACCCCACCATAGATGGTACGCAGCACTTTCCAAGTGCGCGTTTGTCCTCCACGAGCATCGTCCAGGTCTCGTGTCCGTAGAGAACTACCGGTCTAATAAGCGTTTTGTACGGCGGCGAACTCTATTCGATCGGAACGTTTTGCGGAGCCCAAAGTACGTACGATTTCCTGACATGATGCGTCTTCGAATTTCTCTGCTGGTATCGTTATCGGCAGTCACCAGTGAGCCCAAGTACACGAATTCTTCAATTACCTCGATTTCGTCACCACCAATAGAAACTCGTGGTGGGTGGCTTACATTGACCTCTCTTTAGCATCTTCCTATCATGTACTTCGTCTTCGACGTGTTGATGACTAGTCCAATCCGTTTAGCTTCGCTTTTCAGTCTGATGTAAGCTTCCTCCAACTTCTCAAAGTTTCGTGCATTAGCTGCCATAGCTGGTCCTGATCGATTGTATCATATGCGGCTTTGAAGTCGATAAATAGATGATGTGTGGGAACATAGTGCTGCCGCCACCTTTGGATCACTTCACGCTCGTTTGTAAGCAGGATCCCGTTTATGTCCTTACACATATCGGGCTGTGGCACGTGGCCCTTACGTAAACGGTTTAACTTCTCATAGAACTTTCGTGCGTTATTAGCGCGGTACAGTTCCTCCGTCTCTCCACGGTCTCGATCTTCCTGCTGGCGAAAGATCGAGTTTTGTCTGTTCTGCGCCCGTTTGTATCGTGCCTCGTTCGCCCTCGTGTGGTGTTGCAGCATCTCGCCCATGCTGCATTCTTCTCCTCAACTAACTGCTCATATTCGCCGTCATACCAGTCGTTTCTCTGATCCGGGGCCACCGTGCCTAGTGCAGCGGTGCTTCCAATGGCGGATCGAATATCTCTCCAGCCATCTTCAAGAGATGCTGCGCCTAGTTACTCTTCCGTTGGGAGTGCCACTTCCAGCTGCTGCGCGTAGTCTTGGGCTAGTCTACCGTCTTGTAGCCGCCCAATGTTTATCCGCGGCGGACGACTCCGACGCGTAGTGTACACCGTCGAGAGTTTTGAGCGCAGACATACTGCAACGAGGTAGTATTCGGACTGCGGTAAGTGCGTACGTTCGTGATGTCGGAGAAAAATTTACCGTCGATTAGAAAGTGGTCGATTTGGTTTTCCGTTACTTGATTAGGTGATTTCCATGTGGCCTTGTGGATATTCTTGCGGGGAAAGAAAGTGCTTCGGACTACCATTCCGCGGGAGGCTGCAAAGTTTTATTGTCGTTCGATACGGTATGCAGACTATCCGGTCCGATGACCGGTTCATACATTTTCTCCCTTCCTACCGATGACGATTTTGACGTCCCGCAGTATGTCTGCTCCAGCTGTACATAGAACGCTTCTTTCTCGTCGTCGGGTCTCTTTTCATGTGGGCTGTGCACGTTGATGATTCTATAGTTGAAGAATCGGCCTTTTATCCTCAGCTTGCACTTGCACATCCTCGCGTTGATTGGCTGTCACCCAATCACGCGTTGGCGCATCTTTCTCAGCACTATGAAGCCGGTTCCCAGCTCGTTGGTGGTGTCACAGCTTTGGTAGAAGGTAGCCGCTCGATGCCCGCTTTTCCACACTTTCTGTCCTGTCCAGCAGACGAAGCGCTACGACGTCGAAGTTGCAGGAATGTAATTCTCGCTTAACTTTTCAAAACAACCTAAGTAACATTTTTTTCTGGCATTAATTTGAATATTGCAATCAATAGACCAATATGAAAGCTTTTGATAGCAGTACTCAAATTAAATCATGAAACAAATGTTCTGTCCTTTTGAAAAGTTAAGCGAGAATTCATCGTAGATAATCCTGTCGCAACCTGCGAAGCTTAGCGACTTGCAGTTCCATGTTCCAAGCTTCCAATCGTGATCCTTTATTCGTCACCTAGCTCGTTTCCGATTGTATCGAGTTGTATTATCTTCTATGTCGTTCGTAATGGTTGTTTTTAAAGGCGGCTTATTGGGCCTGCACAAACCTCCTGTCTCGTCGGAGTGCCGTCTTGTCAGGGCTGTTAAGCGTCCCACCTAACACTAGGACTTGGGCCTCATTTGTCTTATATGTCTTTTTTGTCTTATTTGTCTTATTTAGAATGTCACGTGCTTTTTTGATGAGATAGTGCTGTTTTGGATTGTCACCCGATTTGTCAAGTGAAGCACTCACCGAAATACCCACCGGTTTAATAACAATCAAGCTGTTTAATGAAATGAACTAATTTCAAATGTTTAAATAGTAATTTGTGCAACTAGTTGCAAAAAGATGATTTTTTCAGCACGAGTTATACGATTATCCAATGAGGCTTGCCGAATTTGCCTTTGAAAAATTCTGATGCATTGTCCAACAAATTGTTTAATTTATTACGCGACGCAGAGAATACACACTTAATTTTTTTTACCGGGATATCAGCAATTTGTTCAACTTTCACCGAGATTCGCACAGCCGAGCCCCAGTAAACATGTTTTTGCCGAGATATCTGTCAAAGTTGCTGAAAATCAGCAAATAATTTGCCGAAACTCAGCTAACAAGCCTCATTTTTGACGGGATATCAGTTTTTATTTTGCTGAGCACACGGCTGTGCGGATTTTGCCGAGCTGCAGATATTAAAACTGAGTGTGTACACTATTTGATCACTTACCCAAGCTAATTCAGCAAAATGTAGTCATGTAACTACTGTTCGCATATTGGTTTTTCATTATAGCACCCAAATAAGTGCTATAATGGATTTTATGCAACTCATTTGAGTTGTATAATGGTCATTAAAGCACCCATTTCGTAAGTATGGAAAAGTAGGCCGTTCAAAGACGAACTGTAAACCAGGTATTATAATCATGAATTGCAAAAATGCATTTTATATACCTACCCTCAAAATTTAAATTATTACCAATATTTATCTAGGGGGAATGACGGCTTTGGCAGGTTTTGTTCTATTATTGTCAGGGGATTTTTTATGACTGATTATTAGAGTGGGGCGTCATGGTCATTTTTTCAAATCAATGGTTTTTCGAAGCCATTCTGGGTCCTGAACAACTGTGCAGAATATGGGACCGATTGGTTGCTTCCTCGCTTTCCGCATCGCGTTTGAAGTTTGTATGGAATTTAGTATGGGAAAACATATATTTTTGCATTTCTACTACTACAGGTTTCAGTTCATCGTAAACCAAGTGGCACATTGCGTTAAAGTATAGCCCTAAGGATGCCGAAAAACTTTGCTGAAGAAGGCACGTTGCTGGAACGTCCACGATAAAAGTTATAACGCTTCGAACAATGAGTGTTCAAACCATATGCAATAAATCGTTCATTCTGCCAACACTGCCGTACTACGTAGACCAATAATTTAACTGAGTGTTATTTCAAAATAATTGATCTTATAGGGCTTTAGAGATAATGGGAGCTATCCGGAATTATTTCACAAAAAAAAAATCTGACAAGAAGGAAGATGGGTTTTGCCCTTCGATAACCATAGGTTGTCCGATAGTGCTGGCAGAAACATTGATTTCTTGCATATGGTTGAAACAATCAATTTTCGAAACATAATAACATTTTTTGTAGACCTTCCAGCTACGTACCTTCTTCGGCAAAGTCTTTCGGCATCCTCCAGACTAAATGCAAACGTATTGAGTCACGTGATTGATGATAAATTGAAGCCGCTAAGAGCAAAAATGTAAAAAAGTACGTTTTCCCATACTAATCTCCATGTAAATTTAAAACGCGATGCGGCATGCGAGGTTGCAACCAATCAAGCCCATATTTTGCATAGTTGATTGGGGTCCCAAAACGATTCAAAAAAACCTTGATCTCACTTGATCGGATAAAGTTTGCGTTTTTCCTTACAACTGCGCCCCACTCTACTGATTATGCTCAGATTTGGCCTAAACATTCTTTACATATCAAAGAATATTGTGGCCAAATTTCATAAAATTTGGTCGACAAAAAACCCCTGCCAATAATACAACAAAACCAGCCAAAGCCGTCTTTTCCCTATTTGATCTTAATTTGATCGTTTGAATTTGACCTTCCGGAACACGCATCTTTCTGACAACCGTATACTGGCCCACTTTATGAACAACAAAGGTGTTGTATTTTTTACAATAGTTAAGTTAGTTTGAAGTAAAAAATCACTGTGCGCATATTATTTCATGTTTCAAATACTTCTTGGTGAGTGTTGAATTGTGTTGACCAGAAGAATTAATGCCATTTCGTTTGAAAACAATTTTTCCTGTTTTGTTGGAAAACATTTGGAAAAAAGTAATTTTTAATAAATATATTGAACAAAAATTCACCCATAGTCCAGAATAGAAGAATATTTTATGAAATCTCAGATAACTTTTTCAAAGGTCCTAAGTAACATTTTTTTCATGAATTAATTTGAGTACTGCAATCAAAAGCTTTCATGTTTTTCTGTTGATTGCGCTATTCAAATTAAATCATGAAAAAAATGTTTCTTAGGTCCTTTTGAAAAGTTAAGCGAGAAATGATTCATGTAAAAGAAACAAAAACGGATATAAAACGAATAAAAAATCCATTATCAACGAACGCTTGAATAAAGTTGTCATAATTTCTTATTTATTTGCTATTAGCTTAATTTCTCTATTGTTAGTTTTTATTTTATTTTTTACGGTAAATTCCATTTTTTTCTGTGGAGTTCTTATTTTAGTCTGTACTTATTTTATCTAAATGGCATTTGATGGACGTGTCGCTTTCGCATAGAAGTATCTTTTGTGACATAGAGGTGTCGCCACCAGTCAGAATAAAATATACCGAACAGCAGTATGCAGCAAAGCAAATACTCCATGCCAACATTTAGAGCTGGGCGCGAATGCCGGGTTCTTGTTTATAAGTATTATGTTAGAAATATCAGCGTGAGCACGTGTTTGCCTCACGAGGCTTGATAAAGCTGGTAGCTGAACAATGTATGTATGCCTACATAGTATAGAGCTGCTGGCAATAAGCTGGTGGTTATCGTTGCAACCATGCTTGACTATAAGTTTGCTAAACAGACTCATCGTCTTTCGATTTCGATTTAGCTACCCTCCTTACTCCCTGGTACATCTAATCTGTTTTTTTGCATCGAAAAACGTGCTGCATTAACCATTTTCAGTATTTAATACAATTACTAAGGCAACATTTCACTCATCTCGTGAAATACTGATTGATTGGTTGATTAATACCTACATTCTAAGCTTATCAAACACTGTTGCTTATTCATCACATATACCGTTCGCGATTGCTTCATAGTTCATACCCGGTGGCAAGGAGCTACTCACAAGTCAGCTGTTCTGTACGAAATGACGTGAGCAAACAGTCAAGTTGTTGACTACCGGTTCGAACTAGATCGTTGATAATTCAGACAGAAGAGTAGAAACGCTTTTGTTACACGGTTTAACTCACAGTTATTGATCACTCGTTGGAATTTTACTAGTTGGAACTGCTTTCAATTGAAAGTTGTTTTATCGATCTTTAATCGGTAACCCAGACCCAGTTAAGTGCCTTTTGTTGTTTCGTTCTACAATTGCTAATGCCAATTTGGCATTATTAGTTCCGATTATAGAATAAATACTGTTCTCTTATTTATAGAAAGTAAACAAGTCAATGGAAAGGCGACCCAAGCAGCGTGGATACGCTGCTGTAGAGCACGTGAATGCAACGTGCACCACAGCTGATATTCTTCTGATGGAGTTAGTTGTTTCTTGCTTTCTTTGCACTACTTGTTTTATTGAAACTGAAAAATGTAGAAATCAATGTTTATCAGGAATACTTTTTTTTATATTTTTGAACTATTTCAATTAGCTAATATGTAATACATGCATTTATCTCTTCGACGAGGTGTTACGGCTATTACACTTATTTGACAGTTGATTTTTTGTAATTCGTATTTTTTCAAGTTACAATCAAATGATGGAAGACTTAAATGGAATAGCACCGAATCATTTTATAACATTCCACTAAACAAGCTCAATAATAATTTTCCTTTCTCATCAATTAAAACTGCGGGTTAAACTAGATAGTACGAAATGTTTTGTCTGGAGTAAAACGTTATGAAATTAATCTTACCGGTTTGGCAACGCAAGCTTTCTGGATCTTGATTATCTCCAATGACTTCAATCCGATCCATTATAAATGAACTTCACACCATAGATGATCCGAATTTTTCTGTATGCCAGGCCAACATTGGATAAAGCCAATTAATCATCACCATCATAATACATTAACAACAACGACTCACCGGCTCAATATCAGTAGAAGTGGTTCAATGAACGTAATAGCTCGAACTCGAAAGTGATTGAATGGAAATCTTTGCCGAGTTCTCATTCGACATGACTAATCTGTGAAACAAAAAGCTGCCATTCTCTTCCATTACTTAATAATAAAAATATCAACGAGCATTGAGTCTCGTAATTGTATAGATATCGATAAATCCTCAAGAACACGTGTATCGATTATTGCGGTACATTATGGTTTGAATCAGGAAAAACGTGGTTGCCAGCCTGTTCGGTATAATAACCTGTTTCAAATTGGAAATTGTGTTTTGTAAGACAGTTGATGCAAATGTTAAAGAACGATAATACGCGATTATTTTAAAACTTCAAGAAATCTTTGGAACAACAACCATTTCTAATAGCCTATTCAGATTACGCCATTTATGATAATAAATATTATGAAAAAGAATAACTCGATGTCAATCCCCATACATTCAATTTTATTTCTCCACTTTAACACGATACAAGGCTTTATGCAACCATTAATAAAAGCAATAATTTCGTGAAATAGGGAAACATATTCCGTTTTCCATCTCACTGAACATATATTCATCTCATCGCAAAACAAAGAAATGCAACACAAATCTTGCTAACATATGTACAAACTTCTGGAAAAAATCACAAAAATAATAAACAAATCAAATTCTTTTTGATTGTTTTGTTCTTGATGGGATGAAAATGGGATCTATGAGCTGAAGTGCCGAACAGTTCCCCTACAGTATTCATATTAGCTGAGATGTTATCCTCACAATCTGCGTAATAATTTTTAATCAATACAAGTCGATTACCAGTGAGTTCTGTGTAACCTACTGAAAGCTTTCAGTTCTTTGGCTGTACAATTTATAAGCGCACTGAGTGGGCGGTAAATAGTGATACCTATTTATAAGTTTATACCTATTTTTATTAAACAAGATTACTGCAAGGTTCATTCACCCATTGATTGCTTATGATAGCATTCGTATAAGTTTCAACAAATTTAGGTTGAAGTGAAGATCGGTTTCAAACCAGTTTTGAAATATTTTTCCTTATTAATCTGTATGACAGACATGATTACAAAATGAGCGGAATACAGCTCGGATCAAGGACAGAAACCGCAATAACATACGCGTTTTTAGTCTGATCGAGTCACTATGGGATGGAAGGTGGTCAATAATCTACATTTTTTGGATATTAATGTAGAGCACCTGCTTGCCTCGAACGATGCGTTTCTCGTTCTTCTGCTACGAGTGAGTGGTTAAACTCAAGGAAGAAAAAGATAAACTTAACCAGTGAACTATAAAAAATATGATATAAAAAAAATATGAAATGGAATATTTATTTTATAAAGATTTCTTCTTACTTTAAACTGTCTCAACATGCATAATGTCCCCAAATGTTCTTAGTTGAAAGAGAAATGTGCTGCAACCCTAGTACTTCGTTATAGTAAATGTTTATCTGTCGGTGGTACGTCTTTTAAAAATGCTGTGATTTAAATTAGCTTGGAAATTTTAGCTTTCACACTCTAAATATGCATAATGCATATGTCGTAGACACAATATAATTATTAATTCTATAAAAAAAATGAAAATTGAACTTTGTTATAAATATGTATAATCAAAACCGATTACTTCTTTAAAGAGTTATAATTAGTTAATAATTGTTTCTTCGCATAATATATGTCGCGTATAAATTGTTTTTATCCAAAAAACATATTTTAGGCTGCATATTTCTGTACTATCCTCCCATAGTGCGAGTGTGTTAACGGACTCTGTTGGAAGCGGCGGAGAGATATTAGTATACAATTAGTGCCCATTTATATGCAAACAATGAGAGATACAACTGGAGAAGTATTCACAAATTGAAGGTGGTTCAATGAAATTGATGAAGGAGACTGATCATATCTCATGATTTCAACGTCCAAACTAAGTTCATTTTACTTTATGGAAAAATCCAGTATTTTGCGTCGGTGATGGTGACGTGAGTTTCTCTCATTTTGACATTCAAAAGTTAGAAAATATTGGATCTCATCAAGTTTGTCATGACATAGAATATGTTTTAGGAAATAAACAAACGTAAACTATCTTCTACTAGTCGACCCGGCAGACGTTGTCCTGCATAGTAGGCGAAAATGCGCGCTGTGAACTGCCCATGCAAAATTTCCATACCGTCGTGCGGGGCTTCTTTTGAAAAATCATTTTTAAAACAAGAATTATAACGAAAATTACTATAAAATTGTCAACAGTTGGATGGCAACTTTCGGTTTCAAATTTGGTATTTTTTCCGTTTATTTTTTTCAAAAAATCAAAAATCCAAAGTAGCCCCCGGAATCAAAAGAAGCCCCACACGACGGTACGAATCTTTATTTTAGTTTTTCACGGTTTACTCAACTTAAGTCGTGATTTTGTAGGAAGAAATGTCATATATACCCGTTGGAAACAATAACGAACATATCTGCTGAAGGAATGAAGAAAATCCATTCAGCTGTTTTCTAGTTATGCGGATACATACACAGACCATTTCATTTTTATTATATGGAGAAGATAGGAAGATAGGAAGATAGAAGAAGATAAGACTTTCTTGGGAATCGAGTCGTAAATTAAATGAATAATGAATTCATTTTAAGCTGTTTTAGTTTCAGAAATTTTCTTTAATTTATTGAAATCTTGGCACTGAGTATCAGCAATCAGGCCGCTAAAATATAGAGTTCTATGAGAGCCTTGATAAGGCCTACGGAGAGTGCCCAACATACGATGTAAAGATTGTCATCGGGGATGCAAATACGCAGATCGGAAGAGAAAGTTCATTTCGCCCTGTCATTGGTACGGAAAGCCTTCATTCCGCTACCAACGATAATGGTCTGCGACTTGTAACCTTTGCTGCTGCTAGAGGGATGGCAATAAGCAGTATCTACTTTGCACGTAAGAATATCCGCAAACACACCTGGCGACATCCGAGTGGAAACACTTGCTCACAGATAGACCACGTGCTGGTTGACGGACGACATTTCTCGGATGTTATAGATGTAAGGTCCTTCAGCGGTCCGAACATCGATTCGGATCACTATCTTGTAGTTCAGGCGCGACTTTCCAGCGTCAAGAATTCACGAAACAACAGAACAATGCGTTTCAATATCCAACGCTTGTCAGTTGAAGGAATTGCTGAACGGTACCGCCAGAAGCTGGACGACCGGATAGGAGATGCCACCGGATTTGGCGATGACAACAGATTGTGGGAAAATATCCACGAAGCTGTGACTACAACAGTACAGGAAGTATTAGACACTGCACAGCGATGCCAACGATGGTTCGATGAGGAGTGCCAGCGAGTGACGGACAAGAAAAATGTTGCTAGAAGTCGAATTCTAGTGGCTCGTACCCGTTCCAACAAAGAGCGGTACAGTGTAGCAAGGGCAGAAGAGAAACGAATCAATCGCAGAAAAAAAGGCAACACGGAGAGAGTGTGAATGCTGAAGCGCAGGAGAACATGGATAAAAACGATATGCGGACGGTTTAAGAAAATGTCAATGGCGAGCGGCATAAGACTGCGCCAGTGCCCGCCATGTGCAATGACCGAGAGGGGAATTTGCTGACAGACAAGACTATGGTGGCAGCCAGGTGGAAGAAGCACTTCGAAGATTTGTTGAACGGTGAAAATGAAGGTGTATTAAGGAGCAGGATGGACATAGTTGGCGACGGTCAAGCTGTGGAACCACCAACGCTGGACGAGGTTAAGAAGGCTATAAACGAGCTGAAAAACAGTAAAGCTGCTGGGAAGGACGGGATCTCAAACACGGAAGTGAGCAGCTGCATCAATCAATTCACCACATTATTAAAAAAAATATGCCGGCTGGTTGGATGGCCTCATATGCTCAGTCTAGTGCTCAGGGCACAGACTAGAGTGTGCCAATTACAGAGGGGTCACCCTTCTGAACTCGGCGTACAAAATCCTGTCGCGTATCTTGTTCAACACACTGAGACCGCTTGAGGAGTCCTTCGTCGGCGAATACCAGGCAAGTTTTCGTGAGAGCCTATCAACGACGGATCAGATGTTTAGCCTGCGGATGATCCTTGATAAATTCCGGGAGTACAACTTGCAGACTCACCATCTGTTCATTGATTTCAAAGCAGCGTACGATTCAGTAAAAAGAAATGAGCTGTGGCAGATAATGTCCGAACATGGTGACAATGACGTTTCCCATGAAGTAAAAAGACGTATTGCTTCTGCGAATAGGGCCTTTTACGGATTACGTAACCAGCTTCGATCCCGCAACATGCAGACGGAAATGAAATTTGCTCTATACGAAACTCTGATTCTACCAGTGGCCCTTTATGGACATGAAGCATGGACATTAAAAGAGGCGGACCGGAGAACTTTCGGGGTTTTCGAGCAAAAAGTGCTGCGTACAATACTGTACAAGACCGACGATTATGAAGCTCTACAATACGCCAGGCATAGGTGTATCGACGCTGCAGCCAACCAGGCATTATGCAATTATATGACCTCTAGAACCTATTTTTCATGACGACAATTCAAAAAGATTTTTTTTTTAAATCGTGCTGTCGGAACCTCTGAACAGTTTCTTTTAGAATTTTGGGTTTCTCTACAGAAATACTCCAGATGGGAAAATCTTTCAAAGAAAGGCTAGAGCAGCATGGATTTTTTAATATAGTGTTTTTTTGTGGACACCCTAATGGCCAGTTCACAAAGCACATTCTTGCCTACACTCACGAAAATCAACACATACTTTATGGCAAAAACCCATGTATTTTGTAATATGCATATCATGCGTCGTCACATACTTAATTGCATACAAATTCACACATGGATACTATAACCCACATGGATAGTATGTGTGAACATTCATGTAATGCACGCGGGCGCATGGAATAGAGGAAGGTGGTCGGTTGTCGGCACTCTTTTGTTTTTGGTACATAACATTCGTCCAATTACACAATGTGGTGATATTATCGAATCTGTGTCAAAAGGTCGAAGGTCAAAAGGTCGAAGGACAAAAGGTCGAAAGAACAAAATATCGAAGGGTCAAAAGGTCGAAGGGTCAAAAGGTCGAATTTGTATCATAACGTCGAAAGTCAAAAGGTCGAAGGACAAAAGGTCGAAAGGACAAAAAGACAAGGGGCTGTCCATAAACCACGTAGACCGAAATTTCACTTTTTCAAACCCCCCCGTCCCCCCTAGTAGACTTCCGTAGACTTTTTCAAAACCCCTCCCTCCCCCCATGATATCTACGTAGACTTTACCAAATTTTACAAAACATCATATGTGATAGGAAAAATATGGAAATCAACCACGTTTTAGGCAATTCAGCTATTCAATTCCATTTCCATGTAAAAATTACAACAACATTCGAATTTCAAACTTAACCAAATCACACTGAATAAAATCCAACAAAACAAAAATCAAATTGAAACGAAATCAAATTTAATCCTCTGTCCATAACTCCTGAAATCAAATCTCAAAGCCAATTAGTTTAATTACGGTTGAATTTAATTCCTCCTAGAGGTGTGCACCACCACCGCCGACATTTTTGCATCGGCGCGCCACTGATAAAATCTGTCACGCATCTGACCTATAATTCTTAACGCCGGTTCAAAATTGTATAAATCGTGAATTTCCAGAATTTAGAAAAAAATCTAGTTGAAATTTCGAGAACGTCAAGGCTATATTCCAATAAGTTTCGCATGGAAATTTAGTAAAATTTCCCAATTGATAACCTTGAAATAGTCCAAAGAACTCTCCTTGATAATTCCGATGCTTTTCTTGAAAATTCCATGCAATATCCCGCTGAATAATCATCTGTTGAAATCCCAAGATTTTTCTTCTAAATTCTAAAAGTTTTTCCGTTAAAAAACCCGAGTAATTTTCCGTGAACATTTAGAATTACTTGCAGTATATATTAATGCAGTATAATAATAATAATAATAATAATATTAATATTATACTGCTTCCCTACACCGAGGTAATTTTTAGTTTAAACGGACATTCCGAAATATATCCCGTGGAAATTCAGAATTTTTTCCTACGATATTTTTTAATTTCTCTTGCAAATTTGGAGCAATTTCTTGAGGAAATTTAAATAAATCTTATGGACATTCCAAAAAATATTTTCTGAATAATTTTCGGTGGAAATTATGGAGAATTTTCAGTTGAACTTTTTGTGAACTTCTCGTAAAAAATTCGAATAAATTTTCATGAAAATTAGAAAGACTTTTTTTCAAAAAATTGCGAAAAAAAAATTTTGTGGGGGCTCAAACTGTTTTTGGTGGGAAATTCAAATAATTTCTCGTGGAAGTTTTCAACAATTTATTTAGAAATTCCCATCGATAATTCCAAAGAATTTACATTAGAACTGCCGAAGAAATTAACGAAGGAAAATTTTCCACGGGCATTTCAAATAATTTTGCTTATATTTGCAAAGAATTCCTCGCGAAAATTCCGAAAAATTTCCGAAATTCAGCAAAAAATTTCGGAGACTTCCCAGAAAATCTCCAGTGAATATTCTGAAGGGTTTCTCGCGGAAATTTCGGATAATTCCCTTTACAAGTTCCAAAGAATATCTTTTTTTTTTTGCGAAAACAGTTCCTATAAACCGACGATAGAAAGTCGATTAGATCAAATAACAACAATCAATCCAACAGTTTTTTGCTGAAACTAACTGTTTCTATTTTTCTGTTCAGTTTTTAGGCTCCTAGGTGATACATTTCTCGCTTAACTTTTCAAAAGGTCCTAAGTAACATTTTTTCATGAATTAATTTGAGTAGCGCAATCAAAAGCTTTCATGTTGTTCTGTCGATTGCGCTATTCAAATTAATTCATGAAAAAAATGTTACTTAGGACCTTTTGAAAAGTTAAGCGAGATTTATCTCATAATTATGAGGTGTGTTTTGATCAAACATACTGTTATTAACTGTCATAATTCGTTTTCTTAGGAACACCTATCGTGTTTTTCAGGCCCGTTTACTTATTCTACAAAACTCCAGAAATAATTGGGATCTGCCTACAGAAACACCTTACCTTAAACTTCTGAACAAGGTGGAGCAAACAAGGTTAAGATGGAAAAACAAGCATGAGTTTGCATAAACATTAAGGAAACGTGAAACGCATTTCAGGTTTGGTTTATGATGTTATTTTAGTTATCTTTATGGTGTTGAGAAAGAGTACACACCTTCATAATTGCACACGATCGTGGGCTTCCAGATCACTGGATTCCGGACGTTTATGAAAACTATTATGTTAGAATTAGACAAAAAGGTTAAGATGGGCAAATTTTATCTAATTTGCATGACTGCTTAAAATACATGAAATTATGAAAATCGCTGAAAATGTAAGAAATCATACGGAACAATATGTCAGTCTGAATAAGTATTAGAAAACATTTCGGTATTAATATGGCAGTATAGGAATATACTTGCAAATTAAAGCGAATGAAAATATTTGGGAATGCATGACAATATTTAGAAATATATGAAAATGTGTGACTTTCTGGCAAAAACCGTGTTAATTCAAATTTATGACAACAGGACCCATTTTCCGAACACTCGCTTTTGAGCGGCTTTTTATGAGCACATGAAAATGGATGAATCAAAATTAACAACACACGCCGGGGAACGGAAATAGGGGAACATGACTCATGTTATGTCAATTTAAATTTCGACTAAATTGTGCCTTATTCATCGTATTACATACATTTTTCACAATTGAACAATGTAGCATTATTTATCAGTTGGAATATGAGTGCTTGAGCTACATAAAAGAAAATTCGTTCTGGAATGCCTCATCTTTTATAACTCGATACTCATATCTACGGCACCCTCCCAATAATAACTACAGAGGTTATACAATGCGCAACAATAATTGATCAAACTAATATGAGTCAATTACTTGAGCCGATGAGGCAGTGAACAGTAGAGAGTACTATCAGCTCTCAATAGTTGTGTCTTGTGAAGTACAAATAAAAATGTTAGATGAATAGAAACTTATCTGTATTCAAACCGATTACTTTTAGATAATTGAGCTAAATAAAATATGTAGAGCTTATATTGTTTGTTATATTGTTTGCTTCTGCTGAACAAATTTTATCTTGCTTACCTCCAGAAGTTAAAGTTCACATATACGATGACTTCAATCAACGCAATGAATCTACATTATAATTCCAGACATGAATCATGATAGCTAGGGTTGAAACGATACCACTAAGGTATCAATACTTATACTAAAAGAAATAAAAGTATCGATACATACTCGTATCATATGAGTACTCATAAACTTTAAGTAAAATTCAAGTACGATTATTTTATCACAGTCAAGTTGTCAACCATAACACTAAATAGTCCTTCTAAAGAACATTAAAATATTATAATAATAACATATAAATAACATATTAATATTTGTCCGTCGATACTTTGTGGCAACGAACGTTCGAACGGAAAAAGTGTACGCCAATAGTTCGTCGCCCTCCAATGCTACAATGTTGAGTAATTATTTTTAATGACTTTCGTTCTTCTCTTACGTCATAGACATCAAGATTTAAAAGACAAGACCGTATGATTGGTGATGGACATTTCTCATTTGATTTTGGACGAGATAAGATATTTGCATAGTGTAAAATAGACGGATGACAAGGGTTGTTTATTCAAACCAAATTGACTTTTGTTTATCTGATAAGTTCCTTTCTGTCGTTTTCTTCTTTATTTATAAAGTAGAATGCCAACATTAGGACATTCCCGGTTGGTCACTGATCATGGCAATTAACTTATGGGTTTTTGAGATCTCAATTATTTATCACTTAATTAATAACTGTTATTTAATAAGAATGTAAAAAACCGTCGGACCGAACTATCAAATAGAATATTATTGTATTTATTGTTGTTGAAACATTTTTAAATGTAAATACCAGGGAACATATTAAGAAATACACTAGGGGTATTCACCTAACAGTGTAAGTAAGCAGTTGCGTATCTGATTATAGAAATGATAAAAATATTTCAAATCGTCTATGAAACAGATATGCAGCAACGTACGACGTCAAGTGAATTCCCCTGCTATCTCTTGTTCGCGTTTTAATTCAAAATGAATTTTAGGAATGTCTCCTTTCAGTCTGCCGCTCGAAATCAATATACCTATGTGTGATCAACTTAATTTTAAATCATCATGTGTTTTTCATAACCTAGATCAGCCAATAATCTATATAGAGCTGAGAAGCCTCCTAGACAGCCCATAATACATTCTGTTTCTATCGTTACAGTTGGCACGTACTTTTGCTTCCGAAGCAAAATGATTCATTTATTCGATAATTATTACCGATTTTTAAACAGCTGAACGGTTTGACCTCGTGACTAGAAAGACAAAAACCCAGATTAATCCACCTAGCGGTGATGGTGCCTTTCTCGTTTTTTCGAATGAGTGAGCAATTTCTACGCACTTTTGGTATGAAAAAAAGTATTTTGACCATAACTTCTGAGCCCATAGTCCTATCCGGCCAATTTTCAATAGAAAACAATGGGGCAGAATTTTGCGTCGACTGCACCTTGTTGCGAGCAAATCGGTTAAGGGTAAGTACCTGAAAAATGGGCTAGACTTTTCCCCTCGTTGTTGCCTAAAAAAGTATTTTGACCATAACTTCTGAGCCCATAGCCCGATCCGGCCAATTTTCAATAGGAAACAATGGGACAGGATTCTGCGTCGAATGCAACTTGTTAGGGCTAATCGGTTAGGGCTAAGTGCCTCAAAAGTTGGCTAGACTTTTTGCGCACATACACACACACATACACACACACACATACACAGACATCACCTCGATTCGTCGAGCTGAGTCGATCGGTAATAACACTATGGGTCTCCGAGCCTCCTGTAAAAAGTTTGTTTTTGGAGCGAACATATAGCCACTATAGCCTTTACGTATACTTTGTATACGAGAAAGGCAAAAAGTGATCAATTGCATTCTGGTATTTCAAGTCCTTCGGGAAGAGGAACGAGCGTCCATCTAAGTTTCATCCGACAATAGCGATTAATGTTAACCTTCAAAGCTTTCGATGACTCATTCTTATAAACATTCAAAACCGATTTCGATGGTTTTTGTTTTAATAGAGCTTGCTGACGTTTAGTCATCTTTCTCTTGCAGGCGCACAGGAAGAATGGGTTTTGTTTTCATCGGGAAACGCTTCCGAAACGTTTCCCAATGAAAACAAATCCTATCCTCCCCAGGCCATCTGCGAGTTGTGGGGCTTGCCTAGGATGTGGTGGGGTTTGACAGTGGGCCCTGTTAAATTCCTATAAAAAGCTGCATGTATCCGCAAGTAGGCCCCACCAAAGCGACCGTGTGCCGCTCAAAGCGCACAAGCCCAAGTCCTGGTGTTAGGTAGGACGCTAAACAGCCCTGACACGACGGCCCTCCGACGAGACAGGAGGTTTGCGCAAGCCCAATAAGCCGCCTGGAAAACCAATCATTACGATCAATATAAGAGATAATCCGACTCGATATAATCGGCAAAGACCTAGGCGACGAATAAAGGATTACGATTGGAAGCTTGGAACATGGAACTGCAAGTCGCTAGGTTTCGCAGCTTGCGACAGGATGATCTTCGATGGATTACATCCCCGCAACTGCGACGTCGTAGCGCTGCAGGAGATTTGCTGGACAGAACAGAAAGTGTGGAAAAGCGAGCATCGAGCGGCTACCTTCTACCAAAGCTGTGGCACCACCAACGAGCTGGGAACCGGCTTTATAGTGCTGGGTAAGATGCGCCAACGCGTGATTGGGTGGCAGCCTATCAACGCAAGGATGTGCAAGCTGAGGATTAAAGGCCGTTTCTTCAACTATAGCATCGTCAACGTGCACTGCCCACACGACGGGAGGCTCGGCGACGAGAAAGAAGCACATCTGGGACGGACATACGATGGATGCCCACTGCTCGACGTCAAAATCGTCATCGGTGACATGAACGCACAGGTAGGAAGGGAGGAAATGCAGGCCTGGTAGCGAGTCACTTTTTAGTGACTTGGTTACTATTTTGAGTCTAGTCACTAAAAAGTCACTATTTGCAACTCAAGTCACTAAAGTCACTATTTTTCGCAAAATGGTCACTAAAAAGTCACTATTTTTGCATTGCATATTGTTAAAAAGGTCAAAATAAGAATTGAGGAGTATTGGAACTAGAACCACTTGTGTTGATGCGCGGTTATACCCTCCGATGGCGAAGATGGTGAACAGCCTAAGTCTCATCACATGACAATGATGTTTGATGATTCTCAACGTTAGGGACAATAATAAGCGAAAAGGGCGTCGATGACAGAAAGTAGGTACATTATGATTGTTGAATCCACCTTGCGACCCTTCATGATAAGTCTTGAAAAAGAAATTGTACAGCAGTCAGAAGTAATTCTGCCAGGCTAGATGGTGTTTTGAACGTGCGCACGAGTGCGTAAAAACAGGCTTTGCGAAAATGAGTTGCGGATCATATGCAGGAAGCCAGGAAGATCGAAAAAAATGCTTGATTAATGGCTTCTTCAAGAAAATCAAAATGACACGACGCTGCTTATTCTTCCTAACGACAGTACCCGTGTTCATTTGTACTATAATTTAGTGCTCCTAACTACGGTAAAATTTTTAAAGAACATGTGCGCATGAAAGCTCGTGAATAAAATCGCTTTAAAAGGATCATGGTGTAATTCAAAACTTTTTGATTGAAATTATTTTAGAAATATCACATTTTTATAAAAAAAAATCTGTTTATTAACAATTAAGAATAGATTCCTAGAAACTAGTGTGGAGGTGAATGAATCGGTCGGGTTTTTTTTTAATCTTAAACGAAACAAATTAATTGGATTAAAAAGATTATTTTAACTTGAGATTAATTGGCCAACCATATTTTATTGAATTTAATACTTTAATACTAGTCTTCCATTTAGAAATTATAGTTTATCAGAATTTCTAGATTTCTAATTAGAGACCATAGTTTTATTGGATTTTCAAAATTTTTCTTAGAATGCCACGTCGAGACCAAATTCTCTTCTTTTAAATTTGTTATTAAATCATAGTTTAATAACAGGTAAAATCATATTTTTAAAATTTCTTTATTTATTTAAAATACTTTATATTTCTCAAACAAATGGTCCTACAAAAGATTTATATGCTTTGTAAGTCCAAATAATTCACCGTCTAGGAATCAAATGGATATTTTTATATCATTCTTTGCTGTTAGAAAACTTTGAGCTCATACTAAACAACAAATGATGTAATTGACAACATAATTTTGTGTAACAACTTGTAATTCACTACCCATTCCAGTGAGGCCGGGTAGATACCTTCTCGTGGTCTGTTACTTAATATGATACCTTTGTCACATTGCTAGTGTTTGGCTGATCCAACGAATACCATCCTCAATACCATCTCCTTGGTACTTATGAGAGTGTCGCAGTCACTGGCCTCTTGCTTTCATCCTCCCCTCCTTATTGTGAAGATAAGCGTGGCCAGTAGCAGTAATGTTTATCCTTTTGATGTTTTTGTCTTTCCTTCATTTCTGCTAGCATTCTAGAAAAGGGTTTTTAAAAATTAAACACTAGTTTGCTATCTACGAATTATATCATAACAATGCTAATGCAGCTTGTAGCTCTATCCCCGGTTCAAAACTTCATTCAAAAGTCACTATTTGGTCCCTTTTTTGCAATTCAAAGTCACTATTTGGTCACTTTATCGTCATAGTTGGTCACTAAAGTCACTACTTTGAACGGCATTCATCGCTACCAGCCCTGGAAATGTATAGACCGGTCATCGGACCAGATAGTCTGCATACCGTATCGAATGACAACGGCCAACGATGCATAAACTTCGCAGCCTCCCGCGGAATGGTAGTCCGAAGCACCTTCTTTCCCCGCAAAAATATCCACAAGGTTACATGGAAATCACCTAGCCAAGAAACGAAAACCAAATCGACCACGTTCTAATCGACGGTAAATTCTTCTCCGACATCACGAACGTCCGCACTTACCGCAGTGCGAATATTGAATCCGACCACTACCTCGTTGCAGTATGCCTGCGCTCAAAACTCTCGACGGTGTACAACACGCGTCGAAGTCAGACGCCGCGGCTTAACATTGGGCGGTTACAAGACGGTAGACTAGCCCAAGAATACGCGCAGCAGCTGGAAGTGGCACTCCTAACGGAAGAGCAGTTAGGCGCAGCGTCTCTTGAAGATGGCTGGAGATATATTCGATCCGCCATTGGTAGCACAGCAACCGCTGCACTTGGCACGGTGCCCCCGGATCAGATAAACGACTGGTATGACGGCGAATGTGAGCAGATAGTAGAAAAGAAGAATGCAGCATGGGCGAGATTGCTGCAACACCGCACGAGGGCGAACGAGGCACGATATAAACGAGCGCGGAACAGACAAAACTCGATTTTCCGGAAGCAAAAGCGCCAGCAGGAAGATCGAGACCGTGAAGAGACGGAGGAACTGTACCGCGCTAATAACACACGAAAGTTCTATGAGAAGTTGAATCGTTCACGTAGGGGCTACGTGCCACAGCCTGATATGTGTGAGGACATAAACGGGAACCTTCTTACGAACGAGCATGAGGTGATCCAAAGGTGGCGGCAGCATTACGAAGAACACCTGAATGGCGATATGGCAGACGAAGATGGCGGTATGGTGATGGACCTGGGAGAACGCGCGCAGGACATAATTCTACCGGGTCCGGATCTCCAGGAAATCCAGGAGGAGATTGGCCGGCTGAAGAACAACAAAGCCCGTGGGGTCGACCAACTACCAGGAGAGCTATTTAAACACGGTGGTTAGGCACTGGCTAGAGCGCTACACTGGGTCATTACCAAGATTTGGGAGGAGGAAGTTTTGCCGCAGGAGTGGATGGAAGGTGTCTTGTGTTCCATCTACAAAAAGGGCGATAAGCTGGATTGTAGCAACTACCGCGCAATCACATTGCTGAACGCCGCCTACAAGGTACTATCCCAAGTTTTATGCCGTCGACTAGCACCAATTCACATAACATATAGGCATGTTTGCCGTGAAATGTGGTCCTTCTCTGATTTTGAAACGCTAGCGAACCTAGTGGTGGAAGTCAAGCTTTACTCAAGAACGATCATTAGGCAGAGCAGCAGCGCATGCTTTTCTGTTTCTTTCTATCGCCTTGGCTACACGGGAGGGCCGTTGGTTGTTTGTTGATACACAAAGAGTTCACTTTGAATTTTACTGTTTGTTCTATGATGACTATCTGTTTTGTGACCAATTGCAAGGGAGTTCGTGGGGCAGTACCAGGCGGGTTTTATTGGCGAACGCTCCACCACGGACCAAGTGTTCGCCATTCGCCAAGTACTGCAGAAATGCGGCGAATACAACGTGCCCACACATCATCTATTCATCGACTTCAAAGCAGCATATGATACAATCGATCGGGACCAGCTATGGCAGCTAATGCACGAACACGGATTTCCGGATAAACTGACACGGTTGATCAAAGCGACGATGGATCGGGTGATGTGCGTAGTTCGAGTTTCAGGGGCATTCTCGAGTCCCTTCGAAACCCGCAGAGGGTTACGGCAAGGTGATGGTCTTTCGTGTCTGCTTTCAACATCGCTTTGGAAGGGGTAATACGAAGAGCAGGGATTAACACGAGTGGTACAATTTTCAATAAGTCCGTCCAGCTACTTGGCTTCGCCGACGACATAGATATTATGGCACGTAACTTTGAGAAGATGGAGGAAGCCTACATCAGACTGCAGAGGGAAACCAAGCGGATCGGACTAGTCATCAACACGTCGAAGACGAAGTACATGATAGGAAGAGGTTCATGAGAAGACAATGTGAGCCACCTACCGCGAGTTTGCATCGGTCGGTGGTGACGAAATCGAGGTGGTAGAAGAATTTGTGTACTTGGGCTCACTGGTGACTGCCGAAAATGATACCAGCAGAGAAATTTGGAGACGCATAGTGGCTGGAAATCGTACGTACTTTGGACTCCGCTAGACGCTCCGATCGAATAGAGTTCGCCGCCGTACCAAACTGACTACAAAACGCTCATTAGACCGGTAGTCCTCTACGGACACGAGACCTGGACGATGCTCGTGGAGGACCAACGCGCACTTAGAGTTTTCGAAAGGAAAGTGCTGCGTACCATCTATGGTGGGGTGCAGATGGCGGACGGTACGTGGAGGAGGCGAATGAACCACGAGTTGCATGAGCTGCTGGGAGAACCATCCATCGTTCACACCGCGAAAATCGGACGACTGCGGTGGGCCGGGCACGTAGCCAGAATGTCGGATAGTAACCCGGTGAAAATGGTTCTCGACAACGATCCGACGGGCACAAGAAAGCGAGGTGCGCAGCGGGCAAGGTGAATCGATCAGGGGGAAGATGACTTGCGGACCCTCCGTAGACTGCGTGTTTGGCGACGTGTAGCCATGGACCGAGCCGAATGGAGAAGACTCTTATATACCGCACAGGCCACTTCGGCCTTACGCCACCTGCAAAAGCATACAATTTCATGGGCAGCATAGCCTGATTTGCAGCCGCGCGTTATTTCGCTAAGCTACAGGAAATAGAAATTTTCGAAAAAAACCAACAGAGGCAAAACAAATCCAACATATATTGGATAATCTATTTAGAAGGATGGTAATGTTTTACCAATCAAATAGAGGTAGAAATGTATACAGACAAATATTCATTAACACAAAGAACAAGTAGTAATTTGTTGTATATTTTTGGAATAAACATAAATTCAAACTTAACTTTGTTAAATATTTCGTTTTATAGTTGTTCTTAGCAACAATGAACAATGTGAACAATGCTGTACTATTTATCTATAGCTATTGCGATTAAGTGCTTGAGCTATATTAAAAGAAATTCGTTATGAAATGCCCGATCTTCAGTACCCACCTACTCCTATTTTCATATGACACCCTCTCAGTAATAATCTCTGTTGCGTACTAATCATTGATCAAACTATTATAAGTAAATCACTCGATGTGATGAGAGCAGTGAACAGTAACGATAGCTATCAGCTCTCAATAGCTGTGAAATGCAAATATAGGTACTATTTTTAACTGTTGAATGAATGGAAACTTACCGCTCCATGTTATGTGTATTCAAGTCGATTAATTTTAGACCACCGATAATTGAGCTATATAATATGTAAAAATTATTCACAGAGTTTATTTATTTGATATATTAGTGTTTTCTGAGAAATAATAAAAGCTCTCAAACTGTTACGTATAATAGGATGACAAAAGTTGGCACATAAAAGAGGTGATGAGACCAGTGGACAACAATGGTAATTATCAGCTCTAACCGGAGAAGTAGAAATTGGAAACGCAAATATGCTATTTTAAGCGGACAAATAGATGGAAAGTTACATGCACTCGATCAAGAGACCAGAATAAAATTGTGACTTCATTTATCCACTTGTCGTAAGACCATGGGACGGGTCGAATCAATGTCAAGTACGAGACACTGGAGACGACTTTACTACTGAGGTTGAGATACGTATGGAGTGGAATAGTACTAACGTTTCTAATGACAAGCGAAAACATTCCATTAACCGATTCTATACGGTTCATTTCACCTATTTCAACATGAATTTTGGACATACTGCTTCAAAGACGGATGCAAATCATGAGAAAGGAGAAATATGGTTTTTTTTTTATATATCTTTTAGGGATTCCAAACCTTCCTTGAGGTTAGAACTCGATGACCTACATAAACAACAAAGCGTTTTATGGGACCTCAATCCTAGTTTGAAGGTAGAAATGCTACTTGGGACATAATTAAACTATTTTTATTAAAGTGCAGTATTACCAGAACATCAACGGTACTCCAAACTATTCTTGAGTTCAGATCTTGGAGGTCTACAAGACCAACAGAACGATTCATAGATTTCCGAGCTTGTGTGTTAGTTGGAGAAGCCCCATGGGACATCATTACACAAGTAGTTTTGTGATTAGACATATCAGTCTACATATTTGTAACTTTGCTAAAATTTGACTTGCTGTTAAAAATTTACCAGGGGCCATGTCAGTGTTATTCTTTTCATTATATTCTCACAAAACGAAGCATCTTGGAAGGCGAATAAACTCTTATAACTAGAAATTGGTTAGCGCTACACCATTTAACGACTTGGTCTGCTTCCATGTAGGAAACTCGGTAGGTGCCATAATGGACGCTGCAGAGTGCACAGTAGCCAAGTTATTTCCAGCCAACGTCATCATGTTGTTCGTACCCTCATGCATCTATCATTTTCCACACACCGAACAATGATCTTGGAATACGTACATTTGTTCAATCTTCACATCGTGCGTATGCTCCAAACGGTTTATCAATCCAATTAATATTCTCGACGCGATATCATTGAGCTAAATTGGGAGAATTGAATTGCAACCAGCATCGATACGCAGAGTATTCAAAAAATGAATACAAACAAAAACAATAAACAAAACTCGTCGCAGAGATCGTTGAGTTATAGCAAAATTTGAATCACTGCGACTCAAAGCATATGCAGGAATGATGGGGTTAGTAATAAATTTGTTTTTATTGAAAGTCACTTTTAGTGACGGGAATAAACCTGATTGGATGACAAATCTGTGACGTACGAGAAAAAGCGCCTCAGCATCATTCTCTTAGTGATTAGTTTATAGCAGCGTTGTTCTAATTAAAATTGGTTACTTGCAATGTATCAAACAGTGATACAATTTTTCCAATAATAAAAAAGACACGTCAAACTTCTTATGTTGCACATACATATGGGAAACGTTGATAGCTTTAGCCGGTTTTGTTGTATTATTTTTTAAATCTAAAATGTAAATTTTCCATCTGTCTGATCTACAAAAAGTTCCTGCCATAAATAGACCGAGATATGCCATAGCCGTCATTACCCTTATTTGAATCAATCATCGAACAGATGAGAAAGAGTATGAAATTACAGCGACAACGATAAAACAATTAAAAACACATGCCGGTTGGCTTGAAAAATGAATGCACGCGGTTCAATTATTCAATATCCACTTGTTTGTGATGTAAGCGTGGCCGACTGGTTTTACTTTCCAGATATTTCTCGAGATTTACATTCCAGCGCGAATTGTGCAACGGTGTCATAGTCCTAGAAGGACCTCCGGCATGAGGATCGATCGTGACATTACTGTACTACACATGATGACGATAAATCAAATGTGTAGGAGGTCATCTTTACGTATATTGTACAGTGTAGATAATTTGGTGAAGTGAATATACAGAACGATGATCGCCACCAACCAATCGCCAGAAGACTTTAGTTGAACCGGTTTTGTGCGCTATCAAACGCCATTGAACTGGGCAAAGATTAATATTAATGACAGTCTTATGGGACACGTCTTCTAATTGTGTTTTCGCAAACCTGTTCACGCACAGTACAAGGTTCTCTATAACCAACACGCCGGGCCAGAGTGGATGCTTCGTTGACATTTCGCTACGAAGTAGTAGTATAAATCACACTTTTCAATAAAAATCTCTCTGCTCTGCCATAACAAATTGTGGAGCTTCTTCAACGGAAAACAATCGACCATATGTATCATTGTCGACCTCTACGTAACGAAGTCCAATTGGGTGTGAGCCTTGGTGTTAAATTCGGCAAGTCAAATATAGAGAAATATAAATGATATATCGATTCAGATTCAGAGCCTCAAGTGCGATAATTGATTGTTAACACTGTGTATTTAGCGCAATGGGGCCTGGCAACCGGAGCGTGAACCGCGTATCGTTCAACACCGTTGAAGATTTTATTTGCTTTATTGGCGGTCATAAACATGTTGACTCTAGAGAGGTACCATCAGCCAGACAGCCTCAGTGATATAAGTTGCTGTTTTGAAAAATGGAAGAAATGCTAGGTGATTCGCAAAAAATGATAGTACACTGCCAACGAGCTGTGCCAACACGGTAACGAGTATCAATATAATCAGTCGGTAGCTCTCCTAGGATCTGATGATCCATTTATGGGTGTTGTTGAAGTCATTAACATCTTCATCTCTCCATCTTCAAGCTGGGTGTGACGCATTTCGAGCAGCATTAAATCTTCTATGAAGAATTGGCAAAAATATTTACATTGGATATGAAATGGTATGGCTTTCGTATGAAATAACTATTATGTTGTATGTTTGAATTGATCAGATTTGAATATTTCTTGTCTGTGGCTATTCTTCTGTGTACGATTTAGGAGAAAAACAATTAATAAAGCGTGTAAAATATGATTGCTTTAGCGTCTTAGCAAAACATGACAAATATTAAAGGAATGTAGTTAACCAGGTGCGAATTGAGAATATGCTTACGTTCCCTATATAGGGAATGTAACGTCGTCTCTTATCCGCAATTAGACAATTAGACTCCTTGGTTTTTGAAAATTGTTCCTGTACCTGTTTTTTGCCTTTTTGCGTATACTAAGTATACGTAAAGGCTATAGGATCACTCCAAAATCTAATGAAAACTAATGAGCGCATAAATAATAAGGACAGCTATTGAAAATCAGCCATTGCGTTCTGCAGTTATTAAAAAAAAACATTGATTTTTTCCCCATTTTTCCCAAGGGAAAAAAAATCATTCATTTTTTTTTAAACTTCTGCTATGCATTCAAATGAACGCACATTATTATGAATTGATGGAAATATCTGAATCTATCTCCCTACCGCGCAATTTTGACCTCTCTTATGTGGTTACTTTTTATTTGTTTCACGAGAAAGGCACCATCACCACTGGGTGGATTATTCTGTTTTTTTTTTATTTTGATAGCTACCTAATCTCACTGGATGGTCACTTCTTGTTTTATTATATACTTGATTGACATGAAAAGCAGTACCCATAGGAGTCCCTTCCCAAGTAACAAATCAGGTTATATCAAAGTTTTATAGCGTTCTTCGAAACCTAGTCTCAAAACCTGCCATGCCGACTTCACGGTTTTCACAATCGCCTGGAGATCGCTATATAACCATGTCACGGCCTGTTGGCCCAGTTTTATTGCAGCCAGTAAAACCTAATATGCAACCCACATCAGGAGCATCCGTTTTATAAAATTTTAATCGACCTCTTAAAGCCCTCCACATCTAGCATAAAACCATCTCCCGACTACGAAGTTTTAAGGTCCTTGGTTGGAGCGCTATAAAACTATGATATAACCTCTTCCAAAAGTTGTTACAACCAGCATTCGCACTCTTTTCCAGCCGTCCAAGCATTGACGTTTGTTTATTTTTTCCTAAATCTTTCCCAAACAAATATATTTCTCTCTCAGCAATTCATGAAATCCAATCATCAACAAAAAGTTAGATCTCTGATTATCCACCATGTTGAAATAACTCAAAGTTTATATTTGTTCAACTTCAGTCCATGTACATATGTTTGGAACCATGTCATTAATTATTTATGGTGAAACCAAGATAAAAAAGTACTATAAAATCAGTGCGCCTCATTAATAATGCAATATATGAATATTTTACACCATTCTTCTCCGCGTATTAAACGAAATTGAGGAGAAAAGCTTCTGAAAAACAGCTGTATTTATTATAAAAGTACTATGCTAGTTTAGAAAAAAAAATTAGGTTGTCGCATTACACCTCTAAAACGACCATAGAAATTCATTTTTCCAGGTATTAAACATGTCGTTCATCCTTTTTATTGTTTGTGGCGACATGTTTTTCATATAAAACTTCATACGCATGAAATATGACTCATACTCCTGACTTGGTTATATCAAAGCAATTTATGTAGCCTGAGGTTTTATCTCGTCTTGTATACGTCCATGATATGACCAGCAAGTTTTATGCTGGCCTAAATCGCAGCCTGCTGGTTTTATTCAGGTTTGACGTTTTGACTGCAGTTACGAGAAAGTCGATGCTAGAAATAAACAAACTTTTTTTAATCAACAGCATAGTTATGCTATAAATTGCTCTCAAAAAGTAAGTATTTCTTTTGTTATTGTACAACGTTATTTGTATCTCATTATTTTTTTTATATATTGCCCTTCAAAGTTGTACAGACCGATGAAGATGGGGAGCTGTGCCTCAGCGTAGTCCCTTCCGACTGGGAAAAAGACGGTTTTCTATGGTGACCAAAGGCGATGAACGCTGCCAAATTGATGTTGGATGAATCATCTACGCCTACAAACAAGTGGCAGTAAATGCGTTGCGTGAAAAAGCGAGAGTGCCATACTAAATTGAAGCCGAGATCCGCAAAATGGAAACACTCCCTGACACCGAAGCAGAGGAACCCCCAACTGCAGCCAAAAAACAGCGGAAGCAAATCATTTCAAATTCAAATGAACAAAAACATGTTCCGAAGAACTTCAACGAATTTGTTCCTGCTGAGATTCGCAATCCGGAAGTGTCAGCAATGACCGAGCCGAGAATTCCACGGTAAGAAACTAGAGAATATGCAGCTTTTGTTTACTGTATAAGAAAGCATTCATAAATTGAGTAACGCATAGAGAAGGAGCGTTCAACAATATTGTATATATGAACGAAGATGTTGGAGCAGGTACAAGTGGAAGTGATGTTACAATCCAGTCTGTCGTGAACACGATTTCCCAACCGCTATCTTTGGAGGATATTGCGACCAACCAGATTATCATCGTCGAGAATCAGACAAAAATAATCAACAGCCTTGCTCGATTAAAAACAAGTATGGACTATTTTTATACAAGAATGGACAATATTGAATCAGTCCTGTCAGGCAGTAAAGCGTCAATGGACAAAGCTCAATCAGAGGACTGTTTCAAACCCGTTGATTCACTTGAGATGCTCGATGCTTTGGAGGTGAGCCTGAAGGACGATACTGTTTTTTCCAAATAAGTCAAAATAATTAGTCACATCTGTGGTACAAATGGAAAGGAGGAAGGCATTGATTGTTGCTATCGTCTTATCGATCATTTTATTACTCGACAGTTTCTAACGAAATGTTCTTGGACGGGAATTTCAAGAGAAAATTTTTCAGAGGATTCCAAGGGAGAAAGTGAGCTGCAAACGAAAATTTCATTATTGGCTTATTAACGTATTCGTCACCTATTCTTGAAATTGATTCTGCAAGCCGACTACACCTTCACGGTTATAAAATGTGATGCATTTTTCAAGCGAGTATTGAAAAATAGTAAGCAGCGTGTACTGTCAAAAACAGTATCTAAGCATAAGAATCGTCCGGCGAACCTGCAGTATGGAATCCGAAACAAACAGCAAACATCCGGTGAATCCAGCCAATAAGAACTAACTTTCGCCGTTACTGCAATTAAGATTTTTTTTATTGTTGTTCATTTTCTGGTTTTTAATAAAGTACACTTGTTTGTTACTTCCTTGTTCTTATATTTAAATATAGATCTTCAGTGAGTAGCTATTTTACAAAGTATGTAATAATGGAAAGAATAGGGGAAGGTGGGTAGACTTGATCCCCGGGGAGACTTGATCACCCCCTATTTTATCGAGAACTAAAGTAGTTTTGTTCTAGCGTATTTTTTAGTATAGATCCTCTAGATAACCTTATTTATTCTGCAGGGCGGTTTGTATGTTTTGACGTTCCTAAAAATTTTTTTTATTAGCCACGCAAAATTTGAATAACTTTTCATAAGAATGACCAAGGCTTTCGTTTTTTCACAGCACAAAGCCATTAATGTGCTTAATGATTTGAACTGATGAAAATGTCAACATTCCATCAAAGTTTTAGGATATTTGGATTTGAAGTTATTGCCTCAATATGGGGACAGAAAAAAAGTAGATTTTTGACAGCACTCTAAAAAATTGATTGTGTATCAATAACAACAATAATTTAAGGACTGTCATACATCAGTAAAGTTTAATACTATATTTCTTAAAGAGTCTGTGTGGAAATCGCGTATGTTTATTTATTTTTGGCTGTGATACATCGGAAATCAGAAAAGGGGACCAAGTCTACCCAGTCTCCCCTACACTACTGTAATCTATAAGCGGAATGCTAACCATCTTGAACTTAATTTGTGTAAGATCATACAAAGCTTTATGATTGATTTTCCCATTAGATTGATAAATATGAAGCACATTAGATCTTATCGGAGTCTCGAAAAATAATTGCATGTCGTTCAACTTGCTACACGGACAGATAAATCAACCCAAACTTTGAGTTCAATATACGCACTTATAAGAATATAGCAGAAAAAATTTACCCAAATTTGGGTAGTTTTCCCTTTTTTTCCCATAATTGCTAGGACCGAGGTTGCTCAGTCCAATACCCCAAATTTGAGTAAATTCAATATTCTCTATTTTGGGTTGATTAAGGTCCGCTTTGGATAAATTAAACTCAGCTTTGGGTAAATTGTTTACATGGGATTAAAGGCAAACTACCTAGTGACAGAAAAGTCATTTTACTCAAATTTGGGTTATTGGCCCAAACCACGGTTTTGAGTGCAAACAACCCACTTTTGGGTAGTTTTGGTTTTCAGTGTACCTGACAATTTTATAACACCATCTTGCTCTATAGTGCAATCCAAAACTACAATTTTATTATCATTGGTCAAAAACCATTTGTTAAATGAATCTGTCGTCAACGTAAAATTTTCAAATTCGACTTTGGAAAACTATTTGTTCGGTTTATTCATAAAATTTTGATTACTGGTGCTCATGGATATTTCATTTTTTAAAACTGGGTGTTTAGTTTTTGGTTTGTAATTTGCATTTCTAGTTACCTGATTCAATTCACTTAGACGTTTGGCGATTTGTACTAAGTGCTTACTGCCACTGCATTAAACTTATGAAATGGGCCGAATCATTTAACATCTTCGATCAAATGCATCAAGTTATGAAAATTACTAGTTACGTAATCTTCACCGTAGATGCTTTTGAACATGTCAACAAAGTGTGTTAATTGATTGATCTGTGTATCTCTAGAGGCATTCTGAGCTGTAACAATTTCTTCGAAATGTCGGTTGAAATGCTAGCAGGCCACTTGGTTCTGTATGATCCGACGCTTCCAAGGAAGGAAGTTTCTTCATGTTGCCCAGATCGAGCAGATGAAATGAATCGCCTACAGGGAAATCCTTAATCATGTCGATTGGAAGTCTCAGCGATCCGATCAGCGGGTTGGGCAACTGTGTGGGTAGAAATTAGTATGTGAAACATGTGAATATTCTCCTCGGGAAACGCATTTCTGGCATCCATTCTGAGCATTGAAGTTTTCCACACCTTTAAACATAAATAAGCCATACAATACGCATTCAATGAAGCTGTGATGATTATGTATTTACCTTTGATAAATGCTTTCCGCTATATATGCCTATCACCATTGGTTTGATGTAGGGAAATTCATCAATATTGAAAAGGATTGACCAAAACTCGTCCTTGGAACTTTTGTAGACAGGAAGTCCATCCATGTTAATCTTTATTGATATGTTTACTGGTCCCTTAATCTCGCTGAAAACTTTTTCAATGCAAGACTTAAATCCGTGATGCCAATAATGTCCATCTCCACCGGAATTAGTGAGATCGTCTGCGTTATTTTAAGGAGAGTTCGTGGATCTTGCGGAAGAGTGTTAGATAGTGGCCGGTTTAGTATTTTTAGTGGCTCCTTAACTGCAATATGTCTTATGTTGAAAGACAGGGCCCAGCGTCTTAGATCCTCAACTAGGTTTATATTGTCGTCGATCTCATTGGAACCAGTATCACTATCCACATCGGATTCGCAAAAATATTCCGAAGATGTGTTGTCAGCATCAGCAGCATCATCAATTATCTCGGGCATACCTGCTTCCATTGTATCATATTCCAATTGATCCATGCCTGACTGATCCGGAGGAGGAAGCTCGAGAATCACACTAGAATGCTCTCGTACTGTAGAAACGATATCGCTCTGTAACAATGATTGATGGATTTGCCGCAAATTTTCTCTAACTTTTCTCCTGTAGGATCCACTAGCCTTAAAATTTTTCCAAGCACTCATTTTTTCTAAGTTTACTGTGATTATGACTGAGACAAAATTCAAAACAAACAAAGTTCAAACTTCGAATTAAACAGTAGAAAATGGTAGAAATAAATTATGAAACTTAGAATTCTTGATCAAAACCTATCTGAGAGTAACAATTATATAAAGGTTTTAAACTGGAATTCATAAAACTTGAAAGCTTATATAAGTCCTGAATAGAACCAACTTAAAACTTGCTGCTTGTTTTATTTTATAGTTGTAAGATGGATGGAGAGATGCGGCCTCGAATCGTGTATTGTGGCGTCAAATTGTTGATTCAGTGTTATCTGTATAGATGTTGACTAAATAAATGAAATGAAAAAATGAAATACAGAACCAGCTCAGAACCCATAATAAAACTTGCAAACGTAAGTTTTATACTGGTTATAATAAAAGAGTTCTATTATAGTACACTTGCGGACCAACTTAAATGACGACTATGTAAAACCGTTATAAAACAATAAGCATTTTGGCATGCCTCTATAAAACCACCATAAAACTAGGATAAGTCTTCCAAGCATCCAAATTGTTACTTGGGTTTCTTCATTATGTTGAAAATCAGAACCAACGTGTGCAGAGAGGGTTTGTGCATTGCTCTTCGCAGCTTCTAAGGTTTAAATTATTTTTTCAGCAGATCTGGATCACTTAAAGTACGTTGTTTCAAACCTACATCCCTCAAGCAAGCAACTTATCTCTAATCGCAGTGTCTTTGAATTCTCCGTATAGAGAAAATCGCCTAAATTTTCAAAGGAAGCAAAACATCTTCAACATATTCATCCAAATCCTGCACATGTTGATTATAATTAATTTGTTGACATGCGACAGAACTTCAAGCAAATATCCGGTAGGAAAATATAATTTCCGCAACTCAGAATCAATAAACCATTCATTGTGATAAAGTGAATTTTCTAATTAACTTCTATAATCTTATTGGCGAGAAACAAAAATCCAGTCTCTACCCTATGCATAAAAGAAGTGCCTTTACGAAAAGGCTCAATCGTGGTGGTAAACGATAACGACATTGTAGGTACGTATTCAAATCACTTTTAGATCCTATCACAACAAGTTATTGTTTTAAATTTCGACAAAAAAAAAAACCGAAGAAAACAATGTGGCAGTGTTACTCCGAGACAAAAGAGACAGCTTTTAATGACTCACCCTGGTTCCAGCAACAGCGCTTTACACTCACCAGCGTCGGAATGGCATTGGTAATAGGCGTCTCGCAACATCGAAATTAGCGTCGATTTCTTACTGTGTCGTTTTCCGTCCGTTGCTTCCAGCACCATCGAAATAACGTTAATCCAGCGAGTGAATCAAATGTCCTTCACCAGAACCACCAATCCAGCGGGTAGGTAATAAGTTACATCTCCACTGTCGTTTGTCCTCAGTTTTCGAAGTTCCAGCAAGTGTGCGAATCAGTGTAATTTCATTCGCACTAAACGGGAATACCCGTTTCTTTCAGACAAATTCCTATTTTGAATCTTTTAAATCAAAAATAAAATACCTTTTGTTCTAATACCAAAAATGAGCACACAATTAATACTGTTAGTATTTCCACCATTCTTTTCCCTACTTACTTTGTTCTAAAATTTGTCCGCTCTTTGTGCAAAGCATCAAAAGAAAGCAAAAATATCAAGGTCGCACCTCCGCAATAGAAAAGTAACGCACACTCAAATAATTTCTGACAAAAAACAGTTTCCCAGTGACCCTGCTGACAAAAAACAGTGACCCAGTTTTAGCAGAACCGTGATTACTCTAAAATGGGCAAGGGAACCTTTACTCAAATCTGGGTAACCGAACTAGCGAAATAACTGGGTAACGGATACCCAGCCCTTTTAGATCCAGGAAGTTGTTATTTGCAAGAAAACAGTTACCTAAATAAAAGTTTCTCAACGTACATTATTTGTCTACCATCCCGATCAGGAATACATGACAAAATTGTAACTCAATTCTATCAATGGTTGTTATTTAAAACAACGTGTGTTATAATTAGATAATTCGATAAAAATGTGTCTCCGGCCAGTTTTATTTCATATCAAAATTATAACAACACTAGTTATGTGTGTATATTTACACAAAATAATTGCCTACATTTTTTGATATTGGAAAAAAAGCGGAGATAATCACCTCCAGTATAACTTGAATCAATGTTCGATGGTAATAGCTAGTACAAAAATTATTGCCTACATTATGGATGGAAATCCGGCGCTGTAGCGTACCACATTTTTATACGTGATGTAGGCAATTACCATGAAAGTAGATTTTTGTACCTCGTAATCATATCAACGGTTGATATAATGTTGAAATGAAGGTAGCAACCTCTGATATAATTATGTTACGGCTAGAGAGAATTTTGATATAATTTTTGTTATTTTAACAACTAACCAGCCAATTTTATAACACATTTTGTTACATTATTTTTCTGAAATAAATAACTCCCCTTGTTATAATTTTGTTATGCATTCTTGATCGGGATGGTATACTTCACCATTCTCACATTTTTCTTGAAACATTCTTCGTAAATCGTTACATATATTACGGCGGTATTCTATGTCGACGCCATGTTGCTAAGTCCAAAAATGCTAAAGTCCCAGTTACCCAGATTTCGGGTTCGCGTGACAACTGCTAATATCGAATTGAAAACAACGTTGCATAACAAACAATTCCAATGATTTCCAGATTTCAATATTATTACGCCTAGTTAAAAAAACATTCTTCTTTGGCGAGGAGATAATTGAGATCACGTTTCACAACCCTACAGTAACACTTTCTACATTTCGTTTTAAAATAACATTACAGTCTCATCAAAACAAAGATGAACCACGATTGATAGTATGTTATGTCCTTGCCTGGATTCTGCGACAGGTCTTACTTAGTGTAAACTTGATAGGTCATCTTGATACTAAGCGTTTGCTGAAACCAGTAGTGCATTACAAAATTTCTTTCTGCCTTTCGAAGAGAAAAAAAGCTCATCAAAACTATGGTAGTAGAAAATTGCATAATATTTAGTTGGAGAATTGTTAGATGTACGTTGAAGGAAAACTAAGTTCAATTGGAAATGTAGTGGCGAAGTAAGAAGATTTTGTATAAACAATTCTATGGACGCAAAACGTGAATGATTTGAAATAGCAATAACCTACTTGCTATCAATCGATGACTATAATCTTAAGGTATTTTCGTGATAGAGCGAGTAAACAAAGATGTATAAACTAGATCATTATCAGCTGCTGAAATGAAATTGGCTGATAACAGTATGTTTGTGTAGCACCTAGCTACTGTTTGTGTAGCGGTCTCGTGAATATTTATTTAATTATTCTTCAAGTGAGCATGTTAGGAACATCTCTAGATTTATGATTAGTAATGACGTCTTTTGTGCGTCTAAATGATTTTCGATTCGAACATAGTCAGCTGATGCCATCTCGAAATTGCAGAGAATCTCAATAATATTGATAATATTGAGAAGTGAAAAAGAGGTTATGTAGATGAACAATTTTTGGAGTTAAAACACTTTTTAGCTGACTTTTAGCTAAAGTAAAAATTGGATCGCGCGTCAGCAAATCACTTTTTGGTATTTGTACAGAGCGCGATGCATGTGAACTGTGGAGGCGCGTGGTACATCATACGTTGATGCCGCTAGGACATTTAGTTTCAGCCAAAACTTAACATGTTTCTAATTAATTGTCCATACCATTTAAATGTGAAAAATCCTAGTTTCTGGTACATTAACTGTGTACTTTTTTTTTACTTAACCCACATACATTAGGGTCTAATCATCCACGATTAATATAAGGAAAGACCTAGAAGGTCCCTAGCAGCACACATGTTTCACATAGGTTACTGCAACTCTTATGTGACCAGATTTAGTCGCATTCAAGTTGCTGCAACCATAAATATCTAACTTGTGCTGCTTGGGGTGTTTTGCCTCTTGGGTGGAGAGAGGATGCTCCTCCTATATGATGTTGTTTTGGTTTGTACGATGCGATGGGTGGTTACGCTTCCACTCCAAAGTCAATTTATCCGTGATCGAATAAACTTGTTGCATATCATTGCACCATAGCATATCACCTCCGCAGATGATCTACCATCTGGATTATTTTGGAATGAGAATCTTAAACTTTCGGCTTGTAGGTTTATTAATCGTTGTCTTCTGTCTTAGTCAGCGAGTTTGTATGCAATACAACATCACGCTTCTGCCCTAGTTAACAAACGATAACTGTAGGAGGGTAGAAGCGAAGTGATCCGAACATGAATATGATTCTGACAGCTCCTTGTTTTGAAATCTTTATATGAAAAAGTACTATTACAGCTTTTTAACCCTATACTAATGTCAAGTATGAAATACAGCTCCTCTTTGAAAATGTTAAGACTTATTACCATTTCCATAGTTATTGAATACAGACTAATGCATACTTCATACATAATGGTAATGACATGTCATGCGACTACATGGCGGCAATTACTTTGGGCAGAGATTTTTTTTTCACATTCAAAAGGAACCATGTCCGGACCGAGAATCGTACTCGTCATCTCTGGATTGGCTAACTAAAGCCTGTCCACCTTAAATTTCGGACACCCACCATCCAAGGCGATTTTTTGAAATTTTCACAAACCACTGAGAAGATCAATTTACATGATAGCTGAATCTCTTCGCTTTACGTGATACTTTCAGCATGTTTTCATTATTGTCCAAATTGATAAAATGGCTACAAATCAATTAGACATTGTCTAAGTGTCCGAAATTTAACGTGGACAGGCTTTAGAGAAGACATTACAGTTGTGGGGACTAGAACCAGACTTTTTTTTGTCAAATTTATGTTGACTACAGCGAAAAATACTTGGTTTAGAGCTTTGCAATATAATGATATAGTGCACTAGTGCGACAATTGGTCTTAAAACCACGACTGGGCAAATTAAAATCACCACATCCTAGCTTCGACCATATTGGTTTCATTCGCAGGTACATCTAGGTGCACTTTAAGGGAAACGATGATAACGTACTTAGCCAAGTCTTGTTAACTAAATCAATCCTGTTGTGAATGGAACCAGTAACAATGAAAAAGCTGTCGTGGATCAAGGAATATCTCTTTGTTGGCTTTACATCACCCACCGAAACGTTTTGCCTTACTCGTACAACAAACTTGTACCGAAAGATTATCATTTTACTCCAAAATCGAACTTTTAATAGAAGTCTCGGAGACCCATGATGTTATATACCAGTCGACTCAGCTCGTTGAGCTGAACAGATATCTGTCTGTCCGTGTGTATGTATGTGTGTGTGTATGCACACGAAAACCGAACAACATTAGCCACTTTTTCATATAGTAATTCTCAACCGATTTTCTGGTAACAAGTTCGACGGGGGACAAACCCTAGTTGATCAGTATTTAATATAATCACGATCAGTCATTGCGTTCAAAAGTTATGAAATGGTGTGTTGAACCATATATGGTTGGTTGGTTGTTTGGCTTACAGAGCGTCTGCAAGAGCCGTAGTGTAGACAATTATTTATGATATGTATCACACTAAGACAAAACCAAGAGATTAAATCGAGAAAGGCATCGCCAACGCTAGGTGGATTAATCTGGGTTTTTGGTAACTAATCACGTTTGGTTCGTACAAAAAATTGTAATCTTCTTCTTCTTATTGGCATTACATCCCCGCACTGGGACATAGCCGCCTCGCAGCTTAGTGTTCATTAAGCACTTCCACAGTTATTAACTGCGAGGTTTCTAAGCCAGGTTACCATTTTTGCATTTGTATATCATGAGGCTAGCCCGATGATACTTTTATGCGCAGGGAAGTCGAGACAATTTCCAATCCGAAAATTGCCTAGACCGGCACCGGGAATTGAACCTAGCCACCCTCAGCATGGTCTTGCTTTGTAGCCACGCGTCTAACCGCACGGCTAAGGAGGGCCCCACTATCACATTTACTATCCTGGCAAAATTGTTGAAGCATTTGCCGTAATTATTATTAATATCTTATTAATATATCCGAGATTATTATTAATATCTTACATTATTTTGCTGCCTTGTGTATCTTTTACCACAGACAAACCGATGCTACTCTGCATTTTTTTCAATATCGTTACCAATTTTACAGAAGACACCAATGACACATATTATTGGTAACATTGGAAACTCGATAATCTCTGATTTGACGTTTATACGACACGCATACTTTTGGAAGAAACATTATCATCACTGTCATCAAAACAGAAAACATTCCGTAGCATGTATACTAATCGAATAAAAACAAATATCACACAAACGCGTAACACAAATGCATTGAACATTAAACACGTGTTACGTCTATTTGTGCTTTGAATGTCACCCATCTTTTAGATAATATGGACGGACCACGATGACGTCACGTGACGATTTTCAGTAAGAAGAAGCATCCTTTGCGGGTAATGTTTGCAAAAAATGAACCTCAACATGAACATCCGGTGAACTAAACTGCTCGAGTTCACTGAAATATTCATCAACCCGCAGCTAATTTCACTTTTCCAACCGATAAGAAGAAGAATCGTGGAAAAAGAAGAAGCTCGTGATTAAGTCCATGCCAGATAAACATATCGATCTGCTTTTATTTAGAGGGCAAAGGACTCCCCTTTTATCCATCGAGTAACAACAAATTTCTCTTCAATTGAATGCGGCCGGTACCAGTATTTTCTCACATAGAATACAGGATTTCCAATATAATTTCCAATATAATCCAATAAAATTTTGAGTGAACCAAAGTATTATCTACTAGTAATTATAGAAAAATATATTAAGCTCGTTTAGTGGAATGTATTAAACCGTCTAAGACGAATTAAGTACTGTCCATTTAATTCCACCAGTTAATTTTCGTTATCTTTGCAGATACGTATTTCGACCACAACTGTGTGGTCGTTTTCAGTGTCTTGTACTTGACTCGACTTAAGTACAAGACACTGAAGACGACCACACAGTTGTGGTCGAAATACGTATCTGCAAAGATAACGAAAATTAACTGGTGGAATTAAATGGACAGTACTTAATTCGTCTTAGAGTAATTATAGCTTATCCAGGAATAATTGAGTAACAACCACGAGGGGCTAATTATGCTCAAGTTCATTTTTAAACCAAAATCATAGAACTCTTGCACGCGAGCTAACTCGATTGCGATTTTACTCGTTTGCCGAAAAATCGATTCACTCCAAAAATCGTACAGAATTATTCGGGCGAAATATATTGTTCCCACATGCATTGTCAATTCACGTCAATTCATCGTTCTTAGCAGTTGTAAATGCAAAATACCATGCGGAGACGTCAATTCATGTGTGTTCCGCAATGTTCATAGCTCGGACGCTTTACAACCGAATAACTTGGTACTATAAGTGCATGGCTAGTATCTGTAGGCTTCTTGTGATGTGCAGAAATTCAATCCATTAGATTGGTATGTGGCCGAAAAATAAACGTTGGGGACGGGAATAGGGGTCCTCTCCCTACTTTTGTTCAAAACAAACAAGTTCAAAGAAGAAATGTGAATACAGAACAATGTATAGAAGAGCTGTATAGAAAAGAAAGAAAAGCATGAACTGAAAACCTGTTTATCGATCATCTGGCTACCGATCAAAACAAAGTCTGAAACACGTCTAATATGAAGAATAAGTTGCAAAGGGAAGAAACCTACTCGTAAACATAAACCCAGCAGCATGGAAGACAATGCCGAAAACAATTCCAGAAAAACGAACCAAGCATAAAAAACAGACAGCGATGGAATTTTTCAGGATCGTGCTTTCAAATGCTACATTCAATGCCTCTTCATAATCGTTCCAATGTTTTCGTTCATCGTGTTTATGCCACATCAGAAATGCAGGTGCTCCGAAGCGATTCCCATTGCGTAGAGCTCGGTCCAAAGGTCAATCCGTAATTAAAGCAAAGAGAATTTAGAGGGAAGGTGGGTTCAAAGTGCACCCAGTGAGCTATTTCTAATGTAGGTATTTTCGAAATTCATAACGTGCTCAAAATAACAGGTTCGTACAATTTTGTTATTAAATAGTTTTTCGAGTAGCTAATGGAATCAATAAATTAATTGATAAATCCTAAATTCATTACTACAATCAAACAGCAGTTTTTCGAAATTCCGTATAAAAAAATCTTGACATATGACAATTTTCAAAACCACATGCAGAAATGTAAGAGTTTAATATAACATTTGTCTTAGTATCTTACACTTTTTTAATGAGGCGAAAAAGGCGTAGGCCATGAAAAGTTAGCCTCTGACTTATATTTTGAATTCAACTCATGAGAATCATTGAGAGCTTGATGATTTAAAAAACAGATACAGACACCGCTATTGAATAAAAACCAGTGAGTCGTAAATTAAACTTATTTAAGCAAAAACTTATTAAGCAACGTAATTAAACTTATTTAGGAAAAACGATAGTTAAGGCTGTCTGTGATACTTAGCCTTAGTATAAATAGTAGGTATGAAATGCGTTGGTTATTCATTTACAAAACACAACATCTTTATAAAGTTGCAATCAAGTGGTAGGAATAAATTGAATTGATTCAACTTTTCTTACGACAAGTGAACAAGTGTTGTCTAGCAAAAGTAATCTTGAAAATTTGTAAAAATTGTTAAATCAAAATAAAGAAAGAAGTCATATGAATAAATTATTTTCTATTGTAAATTTTAGATAACTATGTTTATATAATCGAGACGTTCATTTTTTCCTCAGGTGGGTCCAACCAATCCCTAGTAGCCATTCTATGCTAGGTCTCCCAACTATATTATGCTGCAAAAAAAATGCGAACAGAGAGAAAAGTGTCTGCCGCTTCCTCCTATCAAAGCGGAAAACCATGCTATCCTCTCATGTGCTAAGTGCGCTATCGAACTGGGCGATCCATCCTCCTTTGTCGCGTATCCATCTCCTGCTTCGGCTTTTCCGCTCACCGGCACTCTCCTGGCTTTTGGCGCTTCGCGCTGCCGAGAAGAAAGCCGCATACACGCTAAGAAGCGCTTAAAAAATTGTGATGTTGATTGCTCGATAGATCCGCACTCGTGAGCAGTTGGTGGATATCACGAATAGAATAATTTTGAATTTTTTTTATTAATTATAAAAAGTTGTAAAGTTTCTCGCTTGCACCTGAGAGGATAATGATTAGTCTTAATTTATAACTCGTAGTAGTAAAGATGTAAGTGATTATAGGTACTCTCATACAATAGCCTTGAGTCTTAGACTGTTCGTTAAGCTCCTTTGGTGACGCCACTATTATGTGCAGCTTTTTCCCCCGCTTTTTTCATTAAACTAAATGAGGAAATTAAATATTATGCAGGCATACACGGCTTCTTATCATCAATGTGCGCAATGTAAGAGTTTTATTTTTAACGGCATCGGCCACGTTCTTATGGTCATCGGGGAATGAAAAGAATGGTTGTCTGACAGTCGTTGGTTCTAGAGACTCTGTATACCTCCAGATCTACACGATTATCACAAGTGTTGCGCTTTGTTGGAGAGTAATTAAGATGAAAAACAAATCTCGCTCTGGTACTTCCCAGAGGGGTAATTCTCAAGAATTTTATTTAGTTCACTTTAACAAAAATGAACTAAATAATATGAAAAGTTTGGAAAAGCCCTGTATTATGTCCCATGTCCATGTTACATGGGAACATTTCCGCAGGCCTGGGGAAAATTTATAAAACCCCACTCAGTGCCGTAAGTGCCAAAAGTGGGGTCACGGAACCAAACATTGCCACATGGATGCAAATGCATGATATGTGGTTGAACCTCTCACACCAAACTTAAATGTGCTAATTGTGGGGAGAATCATAAATCCAAATCCTACCTCTCTCCGGGTAACGAATAGTTTGTCGAATTCTAATTTTTCTAACACGCCCACCTATTCAAGCAACAAATCCATTTTTTTTTCATAATTGGCAACTTCAATGCCAAACACTGTTCATGGAATAATGCTCAAAGCAATTCCAATGGTAGAATTTTATTTGAAAATTGTTCTGCGGGATATTATTGTATTCAATATCCCAATGGACCAACTTGCTTTTCTTCCAGTCGAATTCCTTTTCCAATAAGTTAGTTTTAACGGATTCAAGTCAGCTGTGTGGCCAATTGGTAACTCATACTGACTTTGACTCTGATCACCTTCTTGTGACGTTTGAAATCTCACAAGAAGCAATTTATACTCCAATCAGCTCAAGAATCAGCTCTATTTTCAATTATCATAGAGCTGATTGGGATTTATATAAAACGTATATCGATAGGAATTTTGACGTCGAAATATCTCGATACCAAAAGTGATATTGATAATGCTCCCATATCTTTGACAAATTTAATTGTCGATGCCAAAGGCATTGCAATTCCGAAATGTGAAATTAAATTCAACTACATTATTATTAACGACGATCTTCAGCTACTGATCCGTCTTAAAAATGTGAACCCGCGAACCTGCGATGAAAGTTATTTAGCGAGATTTGCAAAATGAAGTTAAAAATGTTTCGCTATTCTGAGAAATACATACCAACTTTGAGAGTAATGTCTCGAAATTGGATCCCAGTTCGAAACCCTTTTGGAAATTAACGAAAATTCTTTTAAAAAAACCTCAAAAGCAAATTCCAACGCTTCTTCTTCTTCTTATTGGCATTACATTCCACACTGGGACAGAGCCGCCTCGCAGCTTAGTGTTCATTAAGCACTTCCACAGTTATTAACTGCGAGGTTTCTTAGCCAGGTTACCATTCGTATATCATGAGGCTAACACGATGATACTTTTATGCCCAGGGAAGTCGAGACAATTTCCAATCCGAAAATTGCCTAGACCGGCACCGGGAATCGAACCCAGCCACCCTCAGCATGGTCTTGCTTTGTAGCTGCACGTCTTACCGCACGGCTAAGGAGGGCCCAGAATTCCAACGCTTAAAGAGGGAAATGAAATTTTATTAACAAATGGCGAAAAGGCTTAAAACTTGCTCAGCAGTCTAGGTCTCACTAGTCCAATAGAGGATCAGGTTACTCGGAGCTTCGAAGACTTTCTCAATCAAGATAATGTTTTTAACCCTTCGTTGGGAACTAATTTGAATGAAGTGAGATCTATTATTAGAAAAAATAAAAAAACATGAAAGCCCCGGGTGATGATGGTATTTCCTGCATACAAAAATCCAGCTGAGGCTTCGAGTTATCGCCCAATCAGTTTGCTTTCTTCAATAAGCAAACTGTTTGAAAAGATTATTTTAAATAGAATGATGGTTAATATTAATGACAATTCTATTTTTGCTGATGAACAATTTGGTTTTCGCCATGGGCATTCAACCACCCATCAGTTATTAAGAGTTACGAATTTAATTCGGCTTAACAAATCTGAAGAATATTCGACTGGAGTTGCTCTTCTAGATATAGAGAAAGCATTTTACCACCAGGGTGTCAAAAATCTTTGTTTGCAGATGACACGGGCCTCTCAGCTAAAGGTCGAAGCCTTCGTGTCATTTCTAGTAGATTGCCAAAAAGTTTAGATATTTCCTCCACTTACTTGCGAAAATGGAAAATTTGCCCGTATGCTTCCAAAACTCAGCTTATAATTTTACCATATAAGCCGAGAGCTTCTCATTTGAAACCTTCTAGCAGACATATTGTCACTATGAATGGGGTTCCAATTAATTGGTATAGCGAAGCCAAATATTTAGGATTTCTGCTGGACCAAATATTAATTTTTAAAAATCACATTGAAGGCCTTCAAGCCAAATGTAACAAATATATTAAGTGTCTATATCCACTAATAAACAGAAAATCAAAACTTTGTCTTATGAACAAACTTTTGATTTACAAAAAATTTTTTAGACCTGCCATGTTGTATGCTGTGCCAATATGGACTAGTTGCTGCAATACCAGAAAAAAGGCACTTCAGAGGATTCAAAATAAAATTTTGAAAATGGTTCAGAAGTTGCCTCCGTGGTTTAATACCAATGAACTTCATAGAATTTCTAATATTGAGACATTGCAACAAATGTCCAACAAAATAATTTCCAATTTTAGACAAAAATCGTTGCAATCTTCTATTGCAGCGGTTCTCAATTTTTTACTTGAGAGGTACCCCTTCGAACTTTTGCATTGATTGAGGTACCCCCAATTTTGCTGTAAATGAAAGTAAGCGTATCTCTTAAGATATATGAAAAATGGACCTGAAAACTAACGGAATATATGGCTCTCCATGAACTTTTCTGGAATTTTCATTTTCCGTGAAACTGACTATTGAAGGCTTCCGAGCCTTTCGAAAGTAGAGTTTCGCTCCTCTTCCGAGAGAACCTTCCGAGCCTCTTGAAGACAGGCTTCCTAGTCTTTTAAAAGGTGGTTTTTGAGCCACTTAAAAGAGGCTTTCGAGCTTTTTGAAAGTACGCCTCTGAGCTGCTTGAAAGTATAGTTCCAAGCATCTTGGAAAAAGAATTCCAAGCCCCTTGTAGAAAGGCTTCCGACTTCCAAGCCTCTGAAAAAAGGATTCTAAACCCCTTCGAGGAAGGGTTTCAAGCATTCTGAAAGGAGGCTTTCGAGCCTATTGAAATTAGGCTTTCGAGCCTCTTGAAAGGAGGCTTCCAAACCTCTTGAAAGAAGCCTTCCGTGCCTTTTTAAAAGATTCTTCCGGGCCTTTTTAAAAGAGTCTTCCAAGCATTTTAAAAGAAGACTCTTGAAATTATGCTTTAGAGCCTCTTAAAAGGAGGCTTTTGAGCTTCTTGAAAGGAGGCTTCCGATTTTTTTTGAAAGAGCCTTCCGAGTGAAAGAGCCTAGGAGTCTGTCGAGCCTATTAAAAGAAGGCTTCCAAGCCTGTTGCAAGAAGCCTTCCGAGCCTTTTAAAATAAGGCTTCCAAGCCTCTTGAAAATATGCTTTCGAGCCTCTTAAAGGAGGCTCTAGAGCCTCTTGAGAGGAGGCTTTAGAGCAGTGGTGCTCAGCATTTTGGGCGTTTTTCCCATTAATTTGCTTGTCACACAATGAAAAAGAGCTCTCTTCCAACAAATTAGTACTTGGACGAAAGCTTCCAAACATATCTATCAGCTGAGGGTATTAAAACGAATATTGGTCTTGAAATCACTCCGTACGACTTGATCAAAGTGAAATTACACTGCGGCCCGCGGGCCGCACCTTTGTTTTACTTTAATCGTTTCGTACGAAGTGAATTTAACACCAATATCCGTTTTATTACTCTCAGCAGATAGATATATTTGAAAGCTTTCGACCAAGTGCTAATTTGTTGGAAGAGAGCTCTTTTTCATTGTGTGACAAGCAAATTAAAACGCCCAAAATGCTGAGCATCACTGCTTTAGAGTCTGTTGAAAGGAGGCTTTTGAGCCTCTTGAGAGGTGATTTTTAGCCACTTAAAAGGAGGCACTGGAGTATCTTGAATGGACGCTGCTAAGTATCTTGAAAGAAGAATACCGACCTTCTAAAGGGAGGCTTCCGAACCAAAGGAGCCGTCCAAGCATTTTTAAAAGAGCTTTCCGAGCTTTTTGAAAAAAAGAAAAGAAAAAATAATGTTTAAAGAAGATAGATTAAAAGAAGGCTTCAGGGACTCAAGAAAGGAGGCTTTCAAGCCTCTTGAAAGTAGACTTCCGAGTATTTTTCGAGCCTTTAAAAGGAAGCTTTCGAGCCTGTTAAAAATGCCCTCCGAGCCCCTTCGAGCCCTAGTTTATAAAAAAAAACTTAAAAGAAAGCATCCGGGCCTCTTGAAAGAATGTTTCCAGATCTCTTAAAATGAGGCTTCCGGGTCACTTGAAAGGAAGCATTCGGGCTTCTTAAAAGGAGAAAGGCTTCCGAACCTCTTGAAAGGAGTTCTCCGAGCTGCTTGGAAGGAGGCTTCCGAGAAGCGTAGAAGGATGATTCCAATTCTCTTGCAACGAAGCAACTGAGCTTCTCGGGAAAAGCTTTTATGTCTCTCAAATGGAGGCTTCCGCATCTTTAGACTTTATATTTTAGTTAAGAAGCATATTCTTAACATATTATTCAACATTCTGTTTTTATCAGGTAGATTGCATAGAAGATTTTTAAAATTTGTTCATTCGAGGTTTTGTCTTTTTGATCTTTATGTCCCACAGCCCTTCATTCATTGTACTGGTTGTCAAGGGCAGGATTCAATAGACCGTGATTTGCTGATCGCCATGCATATTATGTAAAAGACAATGTTTTGAAACACAAAAATTCTAAATTATCAAAACTATATCAATATGTTTTGATTAAAATTGTAATTCATCCGCCATTAAGGATTTTTGTAGAAGGTACCCCCTAGGCCCGGCAAAGGTACCCCCAGGGGTACAAGTACCCCAGGTTGAGAACAGCTGTTCTATTGCAACGATTAGCTCCTTGTACCCTTAGTATAAATTAGGGGTTTGGCCAAATGCCGTTTGGCCGAATAGTTGAAATACGAAGGAAGAAGAAAGAAGAAGAAAGAAGGAAGAAGGAAATGGGGAGAAGGAAGAAAGAAAATGAAAAAAGAAGAAGGAGGAAAGAAAAAGAAAAAAAAGGAAGAAAGAAGAAGGAAGAAGGAAGAAAGAATAAAGAAGAAGGAAAAAGAAAGAAGGCAGAAGGAAGATGGAAGCAGTAAGATGGGAGAAGAAAGAAGAAAGAAGGAAGAAGGAAGAAGGAAGAAAGAAGAAAGAAGAAGGAAGAAGGAAAAAGGGAAAAGGAATAAGGACGAAGGAAGAAAGAAGAAAGAAGAAGGAAGAAGGGAGAAGAAAGAAGAAAGAAGGAAGAAAGAAGAAGGAAGAAGGATGAAAGAAGAAGGAAGAAGAAAGAGAAAGAAGGAAGATGGAAGATGGAAGAAAGAAGAAGGAATAATGAAACCGGAATAAAGGAAAAGGAAGAATGACGAATGAAGAAAAAAGCAAGACGAATAATGGATTAAGGAAAAAGGACGAATGAAGAAAGAAGAATGAAAAAGGAAGAAAGAAAGAGGAAAAATGAAGATGGAAGAAGGAAGATGCAAGAAGAAAGAAGATAGAAAGAAGAGGAAGAAGGATAAAGGAGCAAATAAAAAGGAAGAAGGAAGAAAGAAGAAGGAAGCAGGGCAAGTGAAGAAGGAAAAAGGACGAATGAAGTAGGATAAAGAAAGAAGGAAGAATGAAGAAAGCAAGAGGAAGAAGGAACAGGAGAGATGGAGAAAAGAAGAAAGAAGAAGGAAAAAGGAAGAATAAAAAGGAAGAAGGAAGAAGGAAGAAGGATGAAAGAATGAGGAAGAAGTAAAAATGAGGGAAGAATGAAGAAGGAAAAAGGAAGCGAAAGAAGAAAGAAGGAAAAAAGAAGAAGGAGGAATAAAGAAGGAAGAATAAAAACGGAAGAAGGAAAAAGGAAGAAGGGCGAATGAAGAAGGAAGCAAGACGAATAAAGGATGAAGGGAAAAGGATGAATGAAGAAAGAAGAAAGAAGAATGAAAAAGGAAGATGGAAGATGGAAGATGGAAGAAGGAAGAATGAAGAAGGAAGAAGGAAACGGAAAAAGGAAGAAGGAAGAAGAAATAAGGAAAAAAGGAGAAGGAATAAGAAAAAAAGAAAGAAGGAAGAAGGAAAAAGGAAGGAGGAAAAAGGAAAAAGGAAGAAAAAAGAAGGAATAATGCAAAAGGAAGAAGGAAAAAAGAAAAAGGAAGAAGGAAGACGAAAGAAGGAAAACGAAAGAAGGAAGACGAAAGAAAGAACACGAAAGAAGGGAAAGAGGAAGAAAGAAGGGAAAGAGGAAGAAAGAAGAAAGTAGGGAGAAAGAATAAAGTAGAAGGGAGAAAGAAAAGAGGAAGGAAGAAGGTAGAAAAAATAGGAAGAAGGAAGAAGGAAAAAAGAAGAAGGAAGAAGGAAGGAGAAAGGAGGAAGAAGGAGGGAAGAAGACGGAAGAAGGAAGAAAGAAGCAGGAAGAAGGAAAAAAGAAGAAGGAATATGTAATAAGGTAGAAGCAAGAAGAAAGAAAGAAAAAGGAAAAAGGGAGGAGAAAAACAGAAAGAAGGGAGACGAAAGAAGGAATAAAAATGAAGAAAGAAGAAGGCAAAAGAAAAAAAGGAAGTAAGAAGAAGGACGAAGGAAGTTCTCTGTTCCCAGTTCACTTTTCTCTTCCCACTTTTGACTTCTTACTTCTCACTTCCTTCTTCTCATTTCTTACTCTTCACCCAAATGGCATTCGGCCAAACGCCATTTGGCCGAATGTCGTTTGGCCGAATGCCGTTTGGCCGGATGCCATTTGGCCGAACGCCATTTGGCCGAATGCCAGCCAAATGACCTGACACCAAATTAGGTTAAGTTTAGCTTAAGTTGAAAACATTGTAATTCCTACATGGTTCAATTAAACCAGAGGAAAAATTCTAACTGCCAGAGGCAATTGAAATGTGTTAATAATAACTAAAAATGTAACATAGCAAAAAAGGATGATAGTATATTTTCTGGTTTGTTAATTTTTATCGGTGATGAAAAATACACAATACACAATTTCCGTTTTTTAATAACGTTTCGGCTTACTCCATTCAGCCATCATCAGATATTGAAAAACGTGGAGTAAGCCGAAACGTTATTAAAAAAACGGAAATTATGTATTTTTCTTCACCGATAAAAATCAACAAACCAGAGAATATAAAGTTTTAGGGTGACCGAAACCCCACCAAATAAGAATGATAGTTTTAAGAAAACACGGAACACCTAGTCTAAGAGATAAATGCATGTATTAAATAATAAGCAAATAAAATTTGTAAAAAAGTGAAGGTTCCTGTGTACCAATAAAGTGGCAAGATTGTTAAACGGTATTCGAGTGTTTTCTTGGTCGCGAGAATCAAGCGCGTGTGCCGACCGTAAGGTACTGAAAAGGCGAGTCGCATGTGTGCCGAAAAGAGGGTTGCCCCAATAGTCGCATTTCTCACTTTTCACTGCTGGTAGGATCGACTAGTGCGAAGGAAGTTGGTTTTAGTGAGTCGAGAGTAGTAATCCCATCCACACACTACCAGCAAAAATGGGACAGGATTGCCCTATCGAATACACCATGTTGCGAGCAAATTGGTTATGGCAAAATACCTCTAAAATGGGCCAGACTTCTTCAGACATTATTGGCGGAAAAAATTTAAGCCACGGCTTCTGATTCCATAGTCCAATCCGGCCGATCCCAGTTTAATGCAAGTAAATCGGTTAATGTTAAGGTCACTCCTGACGGAATTCAAGTTTCAAAGTGCTCGCGTTTTCGGGGGCACACCGCTTGATACGGAAGTAACACACAACTGTCATTTTTATTATTTCACGCATGCTGCGACGCAGCAAAGCTAAATCAACAAAAATGACAGTTGTGCGCCGCCTCTGAATCGAGTGTTGTGCCCCCGAAAACGCGAGCACTTTGAAACTTGGACTCCGTGAGGAGTGTCCTTAAGTGCCAAAAATGCATACACAATCGACCTTCAGTAGTATTTTTTTTTCTATTTTAATATAATGAAATTATTTAGTCAGTTTGATTTGAATCTACCCATATATTCTTTTTCGACGAAAACGATTTTATTATGTACAGTTTGGAATATAAACTAAATTGCGATTTACGACAGTATATTAAACTGTCGTAAATCGCAATTAAATCCCGAGTATTTACGGCAATATATTAGTGTTGAAAAAATATTATTTTCAACAGTTTACAATTGTTTAAGAAAGTTTTTTTTCCTAATGGAAAAACTCCATTCTTTCCGACCTTCATTCAGCCATGTGTGCGAATTTTAAAGCGTGCATCGGATCGGTGGAGCGCATGTTCTCGAGATGGTGTTCGATGCGATAGATGAGCGGACAATTTAAGTAGCCGGGCAAGTGAACCGAAACGATTTAGTTTGAAACGGAACGCAGCTTAGTTTCATTCGTCCGTCCATCGTGACTATCCTCGCTACTGATAGTATAGAGCAGACCCAATCTATCTATCATACAAGGAGTGACAGTCAGAGAAAGCTGAACTATCTCAAATAGACTTTTCCACAATCGTGTGTTTGAACATTGACGAACATATCCGTTCTTGAAGTGCCAATAGACATCCGATGAACGACTCGAGCCACCGCCAGTCCATCTACAGCCAGGGATCAAGCAACACGGAACTTTCGAACCGCTGCAAGGAAGTCACCCACCAGTCAGGGATCATCATCATTGGCGGTGGAAGTGCTGGTTGTTTACTGTTTAGTGAGAAATTCGGTTGAGCTCGGAAAGTGAGTATCCATACCGCCTCTAATCAACTGTTGCTCGGCCAGTTAGTGTATAGTGTGGTTAATAGTTTGTGTTTGTTTTTGCATAGTTGAACGGCAAACGGTATTTGCACATGCCCTCCTGAAGCCAATAGTATGTACGAATGAAGAATAAATTGTGATATAATCGTCGAGCTGCAAGTTATCGCTGACATGTGCCTTGAAGTAGGCTGTAAATGTGGTTCACTTGACTATTAGTGACGAAGAGGGATTTCATCAAATGCTGCTTCTTTCATCGTAACGAGTCTTGTGTTGGAATAAACAAAAGACTAACAAAGAATGCAAAGCACAATTACATTTGGTTATTCTTCTATACGATCATGTTGACATAAAATCTCGGTACATGTAAACTTATTGTGAGTGATAGGAGGATTGACTAATGCGTTGGAGGTGTTTTTATTTGCATGGTTCAAGGAATGGCAGATCGAATAATATACAGAAATAAAAATGACGTTGTATGAATTGTCAATCCATAAGGCGAAGAACAGCATCATTATTCGCTGCTAACAAGAGCAGGAATGTTTTTAATCGAAACAATTGCCAGATTTTATATAAAGCGGAAAATTTTCTAAAAATCACTTTCCATAAATAAAAACCCTAGAAGTCAGACTGATGCAAAAATGATTCAATCTATCTTTAACCGTGCTCACATCAAGTAACTGCAACATAAAAAGCTGATTCAATTCATGTTTGATTTTTTATTTAGCACAAGTTTCTAGGTATTCAATCTTCAATAGTGAATACTGACCAAGTAAAATAAAAATTATTCTGAGTTTTTTTTTAATTGAATGTCTTTACTTGTCATAAGACGAGTTAGTACAATCTCATTTCATTACACCACTTGATTGTAACTTTACGGATATGCATTTCGACCTCAACAGTAACGTAGTCTTCAATGTCTCGTACTAGACTCGACAATCTTCTACAAATACGCCCTTTCTAGTGTTGTATGTTTGAGCTCTACATACTCAAACTCTATCACGTTAAGGACTTAAGTTCTATGGGCTCACGGAATGGCCACATATAATAGCTTGACACAAGCAGTAAACAGGTAATGTCGAAACATCTCTTAAGAGATGGCGGTTACACTAAGAAGCGCATCTGCATGGTGTTGAAGCGAGCAACTGAAATGGTAATGATTCTGGGCACATACAATTCTCCAGATAAAAGAGATTTGCCTATTTGAGATCAACTCAAGATTAGCTTTATTAGAAACATTACTTTCAATTGGAATTTTGCTGCGATTCTGTGCATTCACACAAATAAACTACCACAATAAACCCTACTCTTGCACCCAGTGATGATCCAATTAATTAACCCTTTTCCATTTTATATCAATTTTCCTTTCCATGTCGCGCGAACCACACACAGGCAGGAGGCATCACACCACAAGCGATACGACGCAGTCTCCTGCCGTTGAAGCCCAGGGATAGTCGTCGATGCCCTGCCGGGACAATCGTTTGCAATTAACCCCACCATCGGCGGCATAATTCAGGCGGCGTCGAACGGGCGACAGAAGATGACAGTGTTCTTCCCGCTGGCCGGCCTTGGTTTTCGCCAATCTGCGTGGTGCAACTTCTCAGAAAGTTTAGATTTGCTCTAGAGAAGGGTGTGTAGTTCCTCGAAGCCGTAGATAGTTTCCCAAACTGTGATATTTTAATACATGCAAGCACCATTTGTGACAAATCGGAAATATTTTCATTGCTTTTTATCTTATTGTACCACCTAAGTCCAAACCAAGAAGTGAGTGCAAATATATGTACCAGTACTGTTGATGCTGATTGTTGGTGCTGAAAGTGAATAGACCTCAACAGACAGAAGCAAAGTGCAAATTGAAGCGCGTTCGTTTATAACAACCCATCTCTCAGTGAACAAAAGTGTGTCAAAACTGGATGTAGAGACTTGCTGCTGTTGATCGTTCTGACAAACTGAGCCTTAGAACAGCACGCACAAGCCGGACAGGCAGAGTGTAAATAAAGTAGCAGCTGAAATAGGAGAAAAACAGCGATAAAATGACGGGGTGAGTAGCTTGTTTTCTTCATCGGTTTACTTACGGCATGGTTGAAGCAGAAGCCGGCTGGCTGATAGGTTGGCATATATAGGGTGCGTTGGGGCAAACGTGTAAATTTTCAATATATCAGAAATAGCAAACAAATAAGCAATTACGATGTGTTACTTACGAATTTTACAAACCATCTCTCATGACAAAACCAAAATATTACACTGAAGTCGGTTTTTACGCGAGGGATACGTTCCGCGTAAATCAAAACCTTGAAAACAAATTGCGTAAGTCCCTTAAACCGCGTAATAAATGCGTTTATCAAGGCAAAAGCGTAAAAACGAATAAATACCTTAATGCACGTAAAACATGTGAAATGCTATCCGAGTAAAAGGCACGTAAAAAGCGACCGATTTATGTTATCTTTATTTGTTACTTTTACCCCAACATACTCTATCGATGAATTTAGATGAGTTTGAGATACACTTTTGGGCGCAACCAGACTTGTTGGTCTTGTTTGCAGAAAGTCAAGGTCTAACGCGCAATAATTTATGCTTTTGGGGAACGAAGAGTAGGTAGGTATAATAATTATAATTCTGAAGAAGGCATGATCATCCATAAACCACGTGGTCATGGTTTTTGAAATAACCATGCTTCCACTTCGTGATCATTTTGTATGAATAATTTTGATAATTTGTATATACACAGAAAGAAAAATCATTATTGAAATTAAAAAAACCATTGGTAAAAATAAAAGGTTTCATTGGTTCTTTTTCGTAGATAGTTATGAATATAAAAGTACGTTAACTTTTGTGGCAACGATGCTTTCAAAGTAGCATGCCGTTCTGAAATTAATAGTATGAACTTTTAAAAACAAATTGTAGAACTGTCAAAGTGAAATGGTATCACTGGTATTCGGTACAAATGTTATTGATCTGACCCAACCGCCAAAACCTGCCAACTCATCCCCATCCCGCGGGGATTTCCCTCCATCCAGAAAAAAAGTTTAATTCGTATTTATTTATGACAATTATTTTATTTGCATTCCACTATTACTTTATTGTATCATCTAACCTTGTATATTTAGCTGATGTTTGTATAGTCTGAAGGTAAACCATCCGGTTCCAAATAGGCTGTTTCGCCGCCATTTGTGGACCTGCAGAGAAAATTCAAGCTTTAATCGGGACAAAGTTCGAAGCGAAATATGTAATTATTTATATTTGAACAAACCTGATGTTGATTGTCTTGCACACTAAAATTTAATTTCAAATTTGTATGAATTGCAACCAGGAGGAGTGCAACCATATTCTCAATATCCGTTTAGTTCTGAAGGCGGATGTTTTCCTCTTTTGGTAAACCGCCTGAAGGTAAATTATTCCTTTGCCGGTATCGATTCTGTGGAAGTGAATATTCGGGTTCTAATTACTGAACTTCACTATAATTTCAAATAAACAAACCTGCTCTAGTATCCGATTATCGGGTATCAGCTTTCCTTCCACCATTGGAATCCGGTTAGCCTTTCATCCGGAAAAAATCTAAGGGCTTATTTAAGTTCCACAAACTCGCGCGACTGCAAAATAAAAATAAGTATTTACCGTGAAAGGGAAAACGGAGAAAATTACTGACAAGTTCTACTATTTTGACAGCGGTGAAGACACTCTGAGAAATACTTTTGAAATTGGACATAAATGAACGTATTCTGCAGTGAAGAAAAAACTTGCTGGTTATTTCATTTAATCAATTGCATGATAAGGGTTGACATATAGTTAAATAAATATTACAACATTTTGTCATAACTTGAAATGCTATTTACCTACAGTAATTTGAAATGTTTCAGCACTAAAAATTTATTATTGAGAGAAATTCATATTTTTTTCTTGGGGTACACCGATCTACTGTTTTGCGCTGAGTTTCTATTATTTTATCTGACAGTTCGACAATTTTCATGGTGAGAATACGAACTTTCAAATGTATAATTTGAACTGACAAAAAATACTTTAAGAACAATTAATTAACTTTTGCTGTGAACAATTTAACTTTTATTTTAATGAGAAAGAAACACTTTTCAATTGTAAAGTGCGACATTTTTAGCAAAACAGTATTATTTTTTTCTGTGTAGGGTTGTCGTCGAACAATGGCGAACCGAATAGTAAAAGCGGCGATTTCTATTATGTTATTGTATTTTTCAAACACATTTTTTTCATGTGACTATTTGATTTCGAAATAAATAATTTGATTGTATAACATTTCACCGAAAACTATTTCGCGGAATTCATTTTCGCGGTCGAACATTTCGCGGAATAACATTTGGCGGTTTGTAACTTCTCGCGGTACGACATTTGGCCTTTTCGCCGAATGACTTTTGGCTGAATGTACCATTTCACGGAATATTGATAGTAGCTTAATGTTCATTCAGTACTTCCACCATTATTACCTGCGAAGATTAGCACGAGATTAGCACGTTTGAACTGTTATACCTAAAAAAGTCGAAAAAACATTTTCGATAAATTTCCTAGACCGGGCCAGAAGTTGAACCTAGCCTCCTTCAGCATAGTCTTGCTTGGCAGCCACGCATCATCCCGCACGGCTAAGGATGGCCTCCAGAATAAGTAGAAGTAGTTTTCAAAATTTAAATTGCACCTTAAAAATTCTTTATAATATCTGGTAGATGGGCCAGATATAATGAAGGAATTATCTCCTTTCTTTGCCTTGTTACGGATAGACATTTTTATGAATAAGGCGTTACCCCTCCCTTCGCCTTATACCTGACAGACGTGTTCATTTAAAGAAGAAATTATCAACTCCTTTCGCCTCATACCGGACAAATGCATCCATTTAAAGGTCGCATTACCTCTCCCTTCGCCTTATACCTAGAAGGCGCGTTCTTTTAATGAAGGCATTATCAACTCCTTTCGATTTATGCCGGGCAGATGCATCCATTCAAAGAATGCGTTACTCCTCCCTTCGCCTCATACCGGGTAGATGCGTTCTTTTAATGAAGGAACAATCAACTCCCTTTGCCTTATACCGGGCAGAAGCATCCATTTTAGGAAGGCGTTATTCCCCTTCGCATTATACCGGGCAGACGCGTTCTTTTAAAGTAGGCATTACCACCTGTTTTCGCCTTATACCGGGCAGATGCATTTATTTAAAGAAGGCGTTACTCCTTCCTTCGCCTTATACCGGGCAGACGCGTTCTTTTAAAGAAGGAATTATCAACTCCTGTCTTATACCGGGCAGATGGATCCATTTAAAGGAGGCATTACCCCTCCCTTCGCCTTATACTGGGCAAACGCGTTCTTTTAAAAAAGATAGTATCAACTCCTTTCGCCTTTCACCGAGCGTTCAAAGAGCAAAGAGCATTCATTCAAAGAAGGCATTACCTTCTTTCATTGCATTAAATCACAATCCAAAAGAATTTAGCCCGGATTGCATGTAATTAAGCTGAAATCCTTAAATATTTCAATGATAATTATTCTAGCTGGATTCCGCCAAATGGCAATCCGCGGAATGATTTTCGGTGAAAAGGTCATTTCCGCGAAATGTCTTTTGGAAAAAAGGTGCATTCCGCGAAACGTGTTTCGGAGAGTTGATACATTCCGCGGAATGACGTTGCGAAATAGTATACAACCAAATAATTTAAATTTGATTGTTAATTTTTGAGATTTTTCGGCTATGCAGTCTGGTTTATTAGAACATTTTTTTTAAATTTTGTCCAACGTTTCGACATCGGGTTCGATGTCTTCTTCAGGGAAACTATTGTATTTAAGTGTGCTTAGTTTGATTAGCTACATGGAATTCTTAATATTACTTACAAATTTTGATTGCTCTTTGTTAAGTATGATGGGTGTTCTGTAACGGTCAATTTGATTTTTGGTCGTTAATAAAATATAACCATTCTAAATATATATTCGTACACTTAAAATTGGCACTGTTTATCAAAGAAAGACAATGTGAAATTTAAAGAAGAAATCCTTGCGGAGGATTGAACACGTCATCTTAGAATAGATTTTATCATGTTTCAATGATTCATAACATCAGATTTGAGGACAGAATTAGAGTAGAACTGAACGACATTTTTATTCACAAGCTTGTACTTTTTGTAAAATATTTCCTGTTGAATTTTTCACGTATACTGGTTTTCCTGCAAAGGGTATAGAAATGAGATTGAGATATTCATTTCTGGGTAGCACGAATTGGATTTAAAACGCCAAATATATAGTCTTTCGATTGATAATATACTTATCATATGCTTTACATATTATCGTCATCATTAACATCAAATTTATTATTAATGCTACAATTATTCTTATCATGGCGTTTTCTGAATACCCAATACACCCAATACGCAATACAATGCATTTGGAGTTTGTTTATTTCTTATTTGAAATTCTTACCATTGATGAAACATTTGGGAAGGGAGATTGATTTTTTTCTTTTCTTACTTTACCAACAGAAAAGTTATCATTTTGGGAAACCGTTCCGTTTTCCATCTCACTGAACATATATTCATCTCATCACAAAACAAATAAATACAGCACCAATTTCGTCACTTCTTTTTGCTCACTGGTGAAAAAAATCACAAAAATAAAAAAACCAAATTCCTTTTCATTGCTTTGTTTTTGATGAGATGGAAATAGGAGCTATGGGATGAACTGCCGAACCGCTCTCCTAATATATCTACAGTCGCAATTTACTACTTGAGCAACCACCTCGACGCTCAGAACTATAAATGAATACTATTTGCAAATTGGATAACCAGACAGCTACATTGTAACAAAGCGGTTCTCAACCAGGGGTACATGTACCCCTGAGGGTACCTTCGCCGGGCTCAGGGGTACCTCGGACAAAAATGCGTAATGACGGATGAACTATAATTTTAATCAACTCACAGTTTTAATAATTGTGTATATTTTTATTTCAAAACTTTGTCTTGTTTATAATATGCATGGCAGGGTTTCCATAAATCGCTCTCATTAGATAATGAACAATGATAAAAGAAAGGCAAAAACTGTTTCGAATTATTACAAACCTTGAAAACAAGTCTATTAAACTGGTACGCAAGTGCGAAAAAAAACAAAATCGGATACCCAACAATCAGAAGTTCAGATAATACTTAAATTTGTTCCTAGCCGAACCAATTGGTTCACTTTTTGTTCACATTCAGTTCCAAGGACCTTAACAAAATCTTACCTAAAATGCGAACTTATTAACCGAAACATTCCTCTCTTATCCGAACTTCTGGTTGCGTGGATATGCAGCCCCCACCAAGAAGTGATGATAAAACGCTTTGTTCTAGCTCATTTTGTGTTGGGACCGCACAGCTGTGTAAAACAAGTTGAAATGCATCATCAGAACCAGTGTCCCCCGCGTTTGGAGCTTCATAAAAGAAATTTATCATGGGGTATAACTCTGCAAATCAGTTCTTAATCATGATAGCTTGCGAAAAATAGTCTCCCATGGTATGCTACATATCGTAAATGTATACAGAGATGATAAGTAAGAGATTTCTCCACAACGAGAACAATGAAAAAAGGGCTGTGGGACAAAAAATCAAAAGGACAAAACGATGAATGAGCAAATTTACAAATTCTTCCAAGAATTCTACGTGATGCAGCAGGTGCGGCAGCCTTCTTTCAATAGGCCCGGAAGCATTATTTGAAGTGGCTCGGATAACGGAAGTCTTCTGTCAAGAGGCTTGGAAGTTTCCTTTTTAGAAGCTTGGCCTTTTTAAGAGGCTCGAATGTCTTCTTTCAAGAGGGCCGCAAGCCATCTTTTATTTTTTTATTTCTTCTTCTTTTGATAGGCTTGGAAGCCTCCTTTAAAAGTTTCGGAAGGCTCATTTAACGAGGCTCAGAGGCCTCTTTTCAAGAGATTCATAAGCCTCCTTTCAATAGGATTGGAAGCAAGGCTCGGAATTCTTCTTTCAAGTGGCTCGGAAGCCTCCTTCAAGTGGCTCGAAAGCCTTCCTTTAAAATGATCTGAATTTCTTCTTTCAAGAGACTTGGAAGCGTACTTTCTAGAGGCTCAGAAGCGTCCTTTCAAGATACTCAGATACTTCAAAAGACAAGGAAGCTTTCTCTTAAGAGGCTCGGGTGTCTTCTTTCAAGGGGCTCGGAAGCATTCTTTCAAAAGGCACGAAAATCTTTTTTCAAGAGCCTTGGAAGCCTACTTTCAGGCTCAGAGGCGTTCTTTCAAGATGCTCTGAAGTCTCCTTTTAAGGAGCTCTGTCTTTAAAGTCTGTCTTTAAAGAGGCTCGGGAGCTTTCCTTCACAGGGCTTGAAAGGTTCGTTTCAAGAGGCTCGGAAGCCTTAAATCTAGATTGAGAGAGACTCTTTGTTCACGCTCTCTTTCACTAATAGATCGGCTAGTTTTCCGTTTTCTGCTTCATTTCCACTTCAGCATGCTAGACAAAGCTATTGTGTTTAGATTCCTTTCAAGAAATCCGAAGTAAATTATGGTATAGTTTTGTAATAATCGAAAAAGAATGGAACCAGAGAGAGAGACTTTCTTTTGCACATACGACCTATTCTCAAAGCACTCTAGAAATAGTTATAAAATTCCTGTTGGAAGCTCGATGTATAAACTTACTTTAACTTTGGAAGTTTCACAGATTTATAAAAAATTTCAGCTCACTTTATGAAGATCCACTCATTAGGTCCATTCTTCATATATCTTATGAGTTACGTTTATTTTCATAAACAGCAAAAAATAGTGGGTACCTCAATTTATGCAAAAGTTGCAAAAGTTGAAAGGTTGAGAACCGCTGTTATTTCTTATGTAAATATTAGTTATTCTTATAACAAATCCAAATCTATGAGCTGCTGGAATTCAAAAAATCAAATCAAGAACATTCCTACTCCCGCAATTTACAATATTATAACTAATCAATATTATAACTATTATTATAACTAATCTCGTGTCGTGCTAAATCCGGAAATTGCTGATTCAAGTCTTAGGCAAGCTTATACAGAAGACGGCTCTTTCGAGTTTCACGACGGTCACTTAACTTTACTAATTTCTAGCCAGTGAAAAACTAAACCCCACAGTTCTAAAACTTATTTCCATGCGGTTCTTAAAAAATCAATGCCGGTAACCTGTTAGACTGCATCTCCTTCCACCGTAAAATACAGCCACAACCATCGACTCAAGTCCTCATTTTCTCCAATCTCATCGTTCTGCGTAACTCTTGAAAACACGAACACGCATTCTTTAATTATCCACCGACCGCACATCCCCGGATTTCGTGATTATTCTGTGTCCTAACAGGAACGCGTTCAATCATGCACTATGGTTTCATTTTCTTCAACCGTCTAAGACGAGTTTAGTACTTTCGATTTAACTCCACTAAGTTTTGTTATCTTTGCAGATACGTATTTCGTCCTCAACTGTGAGGTCGTCTTCAGTGTCTTGTACTTGACTCGACTTGAAGAAAACAATCGCAGCTTACACTATTTATACTATGCTAGGTACCTAATCTAATCTTATTTGCCTACTTTATTTGCCTATACAACTAATTACCTTATTGCTTAGGTAGAAACTTGAAGAGCCAAGAGATGCCGTTTCCCTTTTTTCTTAATTTTCTTATTAATATTCTCACCCGAACAGCAGACCCGGACATTTCGATAACCGCGCGATCTGCGTCCAGCAAAGAACACCAACAACCTTTGCGCTCTTGATTTTGTCAACAGTGGATTGACCAAAATTCAATAAGTCTGTACATAAAACCTTGAATGCGTACGCCCTTGGCCATCTGCCAAATATTATTTTTAGTTATTCAGAGGGTCCGTTAATCGTCCACGAGCATCGTCTAGGAATGGTATCCGTAGAGTCCTACCGGTGTAATGACTACAAAATCAGTTTGGAACGGCGGCGAACTCTAGTTGTTCGGAGCGTTTTGCGGAGTCCAAAGTACGTACGATTTCCTGCCATGATGCGTCTCCGAAATTCTTTGCTGGTATCATTATTGGAGGTCACCAGTGAAACCAAGTACACGAATTTTTCAACCACCTCGATACAAACTTGTGGGGGATGGCTAACGTTGTTTTCTTTTTAAGCCCTATTCTGTACTTCGTCTTCGACGTGCTGGTGACTAGTCCGACCCGCTTGCTGCCATCTTCGGTCTGATGTAGGCTTCATGCATCTTCTCAGCTACTTGCCATAATATCAATGTCTTCGTGAAAATTGTACCACTCGTGTCAATTCCGGACCTTCGTAATACTCCTCCCAAAGCGATGTTGAAGAACAGGCATGAAAACCATCACCTTACCGTAACCCTCTACGCGTTTCGAAGGGACTCGAGAATGTCCCTGAAACTCGAACTACGCACATCGCAATCCATCGTCGCCTTGATCAACGATGTCACTTTATCCGGAAATCTGTGTTCGTGCATAAGAAGTAGCTATATATGCACGTGCACGAGCGTGCAGTAGGAGTAGTATTCCGCGGAAGGCTACAAAGTTTATGCGTCGTGGGCTGTTGTCTATCGATACAGTATGCAGATTGCTCAGTCCGATCACCACATCGGTCTGTACATTTCATCCCTCCTGCTAAAGCGTTCTTGTCGCCGAACAAGGTTTTGACTTCCCGCAATTTCCTTCCACGGGTGCGAGTTGTTGGTTCAAAGGAATCTTTCGCCTACTGGAGATGATTGCCAGAGACCAATTGAGCTGTGAATTTTCGCTTAACTTTTTAAAAGGACCTAAATTGAAGCATATTTTTCATGAATTAATTTGAATACTGCAATCAAAAGCTATTACATTGTTCTGTAGATTGCAATATTAAAATTAAATAATTAAAAAATGTCATTTAGGTTCTATTGAAAAGTTAAGCAACAATTCGGTTGTCCGAATTAACAATATTTAAAAGGATGATGTACTGCCGTAATCTTGAAAAGTAACGTAACAGCCATTTTACAACATGCATGTTTTCCATTTTTCTGTTAAAGAGCTCGATGAGTCTCGTTAACACCATTTTTGGAAAATACGTCACTTTTTCAGATTACGACAGTGTAGGTGACAATTTTGGTTCAAGTTTGAGTTAGTTATGACAATTAATGCTTCGTTTTGTTAAGAAAATTATTCAGAGCTTTTAAGTGGAATGTCTTTACTCGCCACCTTATGACAAGTGAACATTTAGTAAGCGATTTTTTTTACTTTCATACTAGTTTAATGAAGCGCAAAGATATTGAATTATTTTACGGCTCGTTTTATTTTTTAAACTCTGTTGACCAATGTTAAATTTAAGCTATACTTGTTTAGTTTCGCATACGAGAGAAAGAGTAAGAGTATTCAATTTGCATTTTATTCAGCACTTAGGCATCACGGCATAGGCGTATTTATTATAATTTTATGCAGAGCTTCGAAATAAACTTGTGCTTGTGTAGATGTCTTTTCTCTATATTTGGACCTCTATATTTGGACTTTGAGGTTGTCTACAAATATGGTCAAAATGGTAAAAAATATATTTCTATCAAAATAGGCAATAATTAATAACACAGTGACAATCACATATACTAACCATCTCCCTTTTCTCCATTATGGATCAACAGAATGGAAAATGCAGCCCTCGTAGAAAAGGGCCCAGTACCCAAGATTATAACCACCAACGAAAAGGGCGCCGTTACGCTGCCGAATCTCGAAGGCCAACCAGACAAAAGCGAACGGGGCAAAGCCATGCGCCAGGTGATCGCCGCCTTCATTGCCAACATTGGAACCATCAACACTGGTTTGATCTTCGGCTTCTCGGCCGTTGTCATTCCGCAACTGCACGCCCCGGACACGCTGATCCCAGTGGACGAAAGCCAAGCATCGTGGGTCGGTAAGTAGCCACTTTCTTTCGTAATCGTCGAACAACGAAGAGCGGACAACTGACCAGCCTTAACAAATTTCCGTTGGCTTTACTGCATAAAGTCCACAAATCGAACCGTTGGTAAACAGCTCGAGTCTTCGTCCAAACAAAATCGATAAATATAGCTCCCCTTTCCCAGCTGGTGCATGCGATGTATGCAATCTGATGATCCAAGCGAGCAAAGCAAGTTTGTGATCGAATACTCTTCTCTACCAACCCGTGTTCGAAGTTTTCGGCGGGTGTCATTTGGGTTTCCGTAACAAAGAGAACATGACCCGGTTATTCACCATGCGGTCGCACATGTGTAAATTTATACAATTTTATAGTCTCAGTTTGGCTGATGTGCAACTAATTGGTGGACCACGTTGTTACCATCCGGTTTTGATTCTGGTTACCCAAAACAATCCAATTTTTGATTAATAGAATCAGAGTCAATATGAATGTATCACATATTGACAAATATAAACTGATTTAAAGTAAAAGTCATGTACTAGACAATTGAATTGACACAAAAATCTCCGCAAAACATAATTTTCAATATAGAATCAGTTTTTGATACAAATTTCAAGCGGCACCCTGCATCAAATTCGCAAAACAAAAGCCTGCATCCGTCGACATTAATCACAGTAACCTAAATACAAACTGTAATCATGAACATGAAACGTGTCTGAATTGGATCGTTGCTCTTAGCACAGGGTAAATGCTCTCCGCAAAACAAATCCGTCAACAAGCGTGTTTACGAAAAACTTCCCCAACTGGCCGAAACTGGTATGTGTGACTTATCTCATTTCATCGAGTCCACTTTAACCATTTCCCAGTCAACCGCGAAGCGCAAATTTTATCGTGTTTTGTTTTCGCAAGCGCATTGCCGAAAGAAACGCCTTCAAGATCTGTTGGTAAACAAGTTTCTGCTGTATAACGCAAACCTAATCTGTGAAATCCAAGTAGCCGTCGCGACGCGTCCCATCATCCACTGTAGTGCACTGCACATGGGTACCTCTTCCGATACCGAAATTCTGCTAATCATTCTGATTTTAGCTCCTGGGTACTGCCATGTCGCGATCGATCGATTGATGGCAACGATCGGAAACGATTGCGAGTGGGGACGCTAAATTTAGATTCAATCCAAGTAAAACCGGCTACGACGTGGTCTACCGCCTGGTGAACTTTGATTGGGCAATGAGTGGCGCGTAGCAACAGTGAAGCAGATTGTCCGACTGACGCTTCCTCAAGATTCAGATATTATTGTTGTTGAATGGGTTGGATTACATTTGTTTCCCCGTCCTGAAGTATATTCGCGAACGGTTTTGCAAATCATATCTACGCATCGCTTGTCTTGTCTTTCAAACCAAATGATATCCGTGGCGTGGCAGACGGTCCGTCTTTCGCACTCGAATGTGAGCGTGCGTGGTTCGCGTGGCAATGGAACGAGAACAAGTTTTTGTCGATCATATTTTGCTCTGTTCGCAAACAGCCGTCTGCACTTTGCGGAGAAAATGAACGATCAGCAGCTGTTCTCACTTCAGGCCTTTAAACGTGCTCAGCTGATTAACATATGGATTGGATATTTTCTATTTCCAGCTGAAGAATTGGGGGAAGAAATGTGTCGAGCTATTTATGAACTGTCTAGTTAAATATTTAATAATGTCGAACATTTACAGCGCAGTAGAATAAGTGCAATGGTAAAATCACTGATATCCCATATTTGAGTTGGAATATTCTGCTGTACTACCCGAATTAAAAAAAAGAAGCTGAGGTAATTTTATTTGTTTTCTTGACATCAGCTACACGAGTGTACTTCAGATCGAAAATATGATAGGAACATTTTTGGCTTTGTGTCATGATGTCAGGTTTATATTTGGAGTATTTTTTTAACCAATTCATTTAGTCATTCAGTTGTATTTAACACTTTGCGAGCTTTATAATAGAAATCATTTCTTTAATTTTACATTCGATTGTATCTTGTATTAAACCATTAAAAGAACATAAATCAACGTACTTTTGGCGACTCAAAGTTGTAAATACATATAAATATATGAAACATTTGTTTGAGAATCTGCACAAGTGCTTACTTACTTACTTATGGATCCTGTACACCTCCGGTGGTGCAAAGGGCCGACTTGAAAGATCTGCATCCTGAGCGATGCCCGGCTATCGCTTTAAGGTGAATCGCGTTGGAGCCCAATTTCAAATCTACATAGCACTTTTGAGGGCACATAACTTGAAAAGTAAACGACAGACAAAAGCAAAAAGTAGTTTTTCACTTTTGCTCACTTGCAGCATACATGAAAAAATGGTTTCCAGATGTGCTAACCGCCTAAATATTCACATTTGTGCGAGCAAAAACGCGAGGTGAGAGATAGCACGGCCATTGTGGCTGCCATTTTTGGACGCCGCCGTAACTCACCTTAACCTGTTGCCAGGTTAGATTTCGGTCGACTTCTTTTATTTCTTTATTGAGGCTTCGCCGCCATGAGCCTCTGGGTCTGCCTCTGCTGCGATGTCCCGCTGGGTTCCAGTCTAATGCTTGCTTACAGATTTCGTTTCCGCCCCTACGTAGAGTGTGGCCGACCCAGCCCCACTTCCGATCCCGAATTTCTGTTGCTATCGGCCTCTGGTGACAACGACGATGGAGCTCGTTGTTTGAGATCCAGTTGTGAGGCCACCAGGCCCGAATTATATACCGCAGGCATCTGTTAATGAACACCTGCAGCCGTTGAGTGTTCTCCACTGATACACACCATGTTTCGCTAGCGTATAACAGCACAGATTTCACGTTAGAGTTGAAAATTCGTATTTTGGTGCGTTCACTTATCTGCCTGTTTTTCCAGATATTTCTTAAACTCGCAAAGGCAGCCCTTGCTTTCTTGATCCGTGCGCCTATGTCGATCTTGGTACCGCCGTCTGACGCCATTTGGCTACCAAGATATTGGAAGCTTTCAACATTCTCCACTGGTTGCCCGGCTACTGTGAAACTGGAAGGAGTCACCGTGTTTACATCCAACGATTTGGTTTTGTTGACGTTGATGACTAAACCTGCCGAGAAGGAGCGATCGGCAAGGTCGTTGAGCTTACTCTGCATATCAGAGCGCCGTTGCGCGAGTAGTGCAACGTCATCCGCCAATTCGAAGTCGTTTAGGTGCTCCATGGTTATAGGCTGCCATAACAGCCCGCGGTTTGGTTCACGGTCAATCGCATCTACCAGAATCTCATCGATTACGATGAGGAACAGTAACGGTGATAGAATACATCCTTGCCTCACACCAGCTACGACCCGGATAGGGTCGGACAGGACCCCATTCTGCAGCACTCTACCAAAAGGCCTCGTACTGTGCTTCGATGAGGCCGATGATTTTCTCAGGAACTCCCTTGCGTCTCAGGGCGCCCCACATATTCTCGTGATTGAGACGGTCGAAAGCTTTTTCATAGTCAATGAATACCAAGTAAAGGGACTCTTGGAATTCGTTGACCTGCTCCAAAATGATGCGGAGCGTGACAATATGGTCCACACAGGATCTTCCGGCACGGAATCCGGCTTGCTGCCGCCGGAGAGTCGCATCGATCTTCTCCTGAATCCGGGCTAGGATAATTTTGCACAGAACTTTGAGAACGGTACACAGCAACATAATGCCTCGCCAGTTATCGCATACAGTCAGGTCACCCTTTTTGGGCACCTTCACTAAGATACCTTGCATCCAGTCGACCGGGAAAGTTGCGGTGTCCCAGATATTACTAAATAAACGATGCAGTAGTTGAGCGGATGTCATGGGGTCAGCTTTGAGCATCTCGGCTGATATGCGGTCGACCCCTGGGGCTTTATTCGATTTCATGCTTTGGATGGCTGTTTGAATCTCTAGCAGTGATGGAGCTTCGGTATTGACACGTGTTATACGTCGGATCCTAGGCAGATCATGCCGAGGTGGTGATGGCCTGGTTGGCACTTGAAAAAGTTGTTCGAAGTGCTCGAACCAGCGTTTCAGCTGGTCAGTTGGGTCGGTCAATAACTGATCATTCGCGTCTTTCACAGGCATCGTTGCATTCATCTTCGCCCCGCTTAAGCGTCGTGAGATATCGTAGAGGAGGCGAATGTCCCCGGTTGCGGCGGCTCTCTCCTTCGTCGGCCAGAGAGTCTGCCCACGCTCGCTTGTCCCGTCGACATGAGCGTTTTACTTCCTTCTCAAGAGCCGTGTATCGTTGACGGGCTAAGACTTTGGCTCCTCTGGTTTTCGATCGCTCTATCGCGGCTTTGGCTTCTCTTCGCTCCTCTATCTTCCTCCAGGTCTCATCGGTGATCCATTGTTTTCTCTGGGTGCGTAGTTCACCCAGATTGTTCTCGCTGGTGGCGATGAAGGCATTCTTGATGGCGGTCCATTGGTCTTCCACGCTGCCACCTTCCGGAATATCTGCAGCACGCGTCTCCAGTTCTTCAACGAAGGACCGTTTCACCGTGGCATCTTCCAGTCGGCGTGTGTTGAATCGTCGTCCAACTCTTTCCTCCTGCCGACGAATCCGCGCAATGCGCAGGCGTATTTCGCCGATGAGGAGGTGATGATCAGACGCGATATCGGCACTACGTTTATTCCGTACATCAAGAAGGCTCCGTTTCCATTTTCGGCTGATGCAGATGTGGTCGATTTGATTTTCTGTAAAGCCGTCACGGGAGACCCACGTGACCTTGTGAACCGGTCGATGAGGGAAGAGCGATCCCCCGATCACCATGTCGTTATTACCACAAAATTCTGCTAACAGCTCTCCGTTTTCGCTCATTTCTCCGAGACCATGGCGTCCCATAATGCGCTCATGGTTCGAGTTGTCGGATCCGATCTTCGCATTGAAGTCGCCCAAACAGATCTTGATATCACCCTTCGGAATTCTATCTACGACGGCATTGAGTTGACTGTAGAAGTTCTCTTTGTCTGGCAGATCGGCAGCATCGGTTGGCGCATAACATTGGATTATAGTAAGGTTTCGGACCCGTGTTCTAAATCTGGCAACGATTATCCTTTCACTTATAGGTTCCCACTTCATAAGCGCAGAGTGTGCCTGAGCGCTTAGTAGGAAGCCAACTCCGCGATGCCGGGGAGCGTGTTCACCTCGTAAACCAGAGTATAGCAGAACTTGTCCCGACGGCGTTCTGTGTTCTCCAAAGTTTGGCCAACGGACTTCACTCAGTCCCAGGATCTCAAGCTTCATGCGGCGTGCCTCATTGGCAAGTTGTGCCAATTTACCCTGCTGGGCTAGGGTTAAAACGTTCCATGTTCCTATTCGTGTCCGTTGTTTCGCGCTAAGAGTCGTCGCCGTAAAATCAGTCCGTATTCTTTCATTATCGGATTCTCGAACAAATTGATGTTTCGGGAACAGTAGGTTGTTGGCCCAAGGTTCCCTATCCACCGGGATGGGGCTGCCATCTTAGGTATAGCTTCCGGGGAATAGCATTTCATACTCAGCCGCTGGATGCCAGAACAGACGCTGTTGGAGCCGCACCTCCTTGGTGGACAGACGCTCGATCAGTCGGGTCAAATTTGTTTAAAGTCCCACCCAACACCAGGACTAGGCTAGTGCGCTTTGAGCGGTACACGGTCGCTTTAGTAGGGCCTGCTTGGAGACACATGCAGCTATTCATAGAAGTTCAACAGAGCCCACTGTCGAACCCCACCACATCCTAGGCAGACCCCATAGTACGCACCCTCTCACTCTAGCTGATGTCAGAAGGACAACAGTGCCCAGGCTGCACTACCAGCTAAGTACGCAACCCTTAGCTGGCGGTCAATTGTCATCGGAAGACCCGTGGAAGCGTGAGTATTGGAACTTGTGAGGACCAGAGCTATGTTAGGCGCCCCTTCCCGGATGTCAACTCACCATTTCGCAGCCCCTGCACAAGTGTATTTAACACAATTTCGAGAAAACCACAAAAAATCTGGTTTAAACGAATTGGCACGGAATCTTTCGATTTCTTCGATACAGATCAATCATTTTAGGCAAAACTTAACGTCCTGGGGCACTTCCATTTCGGAAACGGCAAGTAGTGCTGCAAAGCGTTCACATGTGTTGTTCCTCAAACGAAAAAAAAAAATCATACATTTCCGAACAACATTTTTTTGTTTTTTTTTGTCAGAATAAGTATTTTGGCTCATTTTGAAAAAAAAAAATGTCTCAGGTAGTTTCTCAAATAAACGGTTCATATACAGGATGAAGGTTCACCAAAACATGTAACATATAAACTACAGAGATAGATTGTCGCTTCGGTTGCTTTTGTTCTGCCGACCGATACATGTTGAGTACAGAATTGTGAAATCGTTTGGATTTTGTATTGATATTTTGCTACTCAGCTTGTGCCTGCATGTTCACATAACCTCTTTTGGTAAACCTCCTGGTTATTCGTAATACCACCGATTGTTGGTACTGGTAGCACTGCACGATATGTTTTTAACACGGTTTGTTTTTAATCCGCGATTTTATCAATTTCACACTTTGATTTTTTAGAATTTTGTTTTATAAGTTTTATATCCAATCAAATATTTTTTCGAATCTAGTAATCTTTTTTGATTTTTCAACATATTTAGAGTTCGAAACTTCCTATTCAATGCTGACTTGCTGATCTCGAGATAAAATAGAATTCTGTGGATTCCTAAACTTGCGTAAAAACACATGGAACGTCGCGTAAAAAGAAAATAAGAAAAATAACGTCAAATATCCAAGCAGATTTTTCTCACAATAAATGGAGAAATGTATCAAACAACAACAAAAAACAAAAGTCGTTTGATTTTGATACTATTCGATTTTGGCAACTTAAAAGTTGCAATTTACTATACGCATTTTGACACCTTTATTTGAATCCTGTATTTAATCCTTAATTTTTTCAAACTTGTTGGGCAGTGTTGGAAAAAAAAACTCAAAGGTGCAGCCCAATCGGGTTGTATGCAAAGGTGACGTAGGACTACCCAGCCTCACGAAATGGGTTTTATACTTAGTAGCAGAACACACCCTTGCTAAATAAAATTTTACTTTTTTCGCCTTTCCCGAGTTTGTTGTGGCGATCCTTATTATGTAGGTCAGATTTATTTTTATAATGCGCCTTTCCAAACATTAATAACAACCAAATGACTAAATCTTGTTAGAAAACTTTATGTCCTTCCATAAATGGCTGCATAAGCTATAGCAGCGTTTCTGCCGCAACCATAGCTGACGGCCATTACCGCTGCCTACGCCTGTTATTGAATTTTCTGTCGATTTGAAAAAAAAAATCATCTTGAATCAACACCTTTCTGTTGAAAATGGTGGCCCTGACAAGAAACGACTTAAGCGTTTTGTTGGTTGGGTAAAACAAAAAATACGCCATTTTGTTGGTTGGGTAAAATTTTAGTTCGTTGAGGTTGAATAATCTGCAGCAACCACGCCGACGACCAACACCAATGCGATGGCTCCGCTCTCTGTCGATCAAAATGGCTAGCGCGCGCCGGAAATCAGCTTTCTTGTACTCAAGCCCTCTTTTGTGATCTGTTGTGGGTTCAAATATAAAGTGCACTTATAACGATCAATGAAGAGGCGCGGCTAATGGGATTACTTCATTAGACACAAGAAAGCTGCTTTCATGCGCGCGCGATCCATTTTGATCGGGATTCCGCAGAGAGCGGACCGATTCTGAATTTGGCTATGATCTGTTAGTTATTCAAAATGCGTATTATTGAGAAGAGTAACAACAAAAATTCGACCCAAGACGAAGTTTCTTCTTATTACAAAATATTATCGCTTGGCATCTGTCGGTCCGAACGACGGTTTCCGATGGGTGGTTGTTGTAAACAATTTCCACTAAGGTGGCGTTTTCATCAATTTGACTGTCGTCGGCGGAAAGTGAACTTTTCTGGCAAGATTGTTTTGAATTGTTTCTAATAGTCATTCTATATGAGATCGATTCTTTCCGGTGCACATTTTTTGACGTAGGACTTACGTCTCTCTTTACTATACCGGGTGTAATTTCAAAATATTCAAATCGACAGCGTTACGCTGTGTTGAAAGATTTTAAACGATAATAGCGTTCGTCTCAGTGGACGAATTTCTGCGGTAAGCCCCTCAATCGACAGATTTCAAGTATGCCTTCCATGTCCATGCTTGATAAGACCCGAAAAACTTGTTTCAATAGGCATGAAACTGTTTTCAATGAAAAACATTGAGATCAAGGAAACCTATAAATATGGGTACCGCATAATTCTTGCATCATTCCATTACCACATTCTGATTGGTGAAGACACCAGCGAATGAGCAGCCGCTGGGTCTGCCGAGAAGCCATAAAATAGCGCAACGCGATTATTTCCTCTCATTCTGACCGGGACAAGCGAAGCAACCGCATCATCGATTGAACAGCACTCACACCTTTTAGCAGGGAATGAAGTCTGCACCGACCGCTTTTTCGGCTCGACACCATCGAAGCGACCATCATCAGCCGAAACCTAGCCAGTACATCAGCAGTCCACCCTACAGACCCGACAAAGCAGCAATGCTGAGCAGATACCGGCAGCAGCAGCAGAGTCGAGCCGAGACCGGCCGGCATCGGTGCTGAGCCGAGACAGGCTGAAGAAAAGCCACATGATGCAGCATGTATGTCCAAAAAACAAACGGTTCTTCAGAGAGCCAATAATAGAGATCAATATCAATGCTTTCAATACCCTTCGGGATGGAAATTGTACTTGGGTGCCAAATCCAATATTCTAGAGATAAAATTGTATGCGTGATTTTCATAAATAGCGTCAAAACTAACAGTGGATAATTTTTCTGATGTAACCGCGAAGTGGACGAAGGACTTCGCTTGACCATGCCTTGAAAGATTCATAAGATGTCCAAATCTCTCACATAATCTTATTTGGATAAAAAAACACCGATAACAGCTCAAACATTAATAAACTATCAATCGATTTTTCATCAAATATTGGATTTTTTGGCATTGATAAAAAATATGTAGATAAACATTGTTTGATACTGACTGCACACAAAGCGAACGTGACTGAATGATCGTCCCATGTTACCAATTCTAAATCTTATCACCCGAAATCCCATGTCCGGGTGTTTCCTTCCTTCTACTACTAACAATGTAGTCTCAGAAAAGAACACGTACTTCCCACCTGAACTGCAATTCTAAGCTCGCTTGCCCGGCTTATTGGCCTGTATCTAGCGAAAAGTCCCGTTAGGAAATAGACGCCAGCAGCGAGGAACAGGCGTAAAAAAGAAGAAGCCCTTCTCGAACGCGTTGATGATGATTACGCTTTGGCTAACAAAGAAGCGGGATACAAGACACTAGCTGATTGGCCCACCAATTGGGAAGCAGAGAAGATTCAAAATAAGGTATGAAAGAAAAGTGCATTCGCTCGCAGAGCATTCAGTCTTTTTTATACCGTCACTAGAAATTCGCGGTTATTTGAAAAGATCGTTTTTTTACTTTTTGCACTTAGCCGAAGAAAACAGCCTTTTTCAAGGCTCTAAGAGTTAAAAATAATGTTCTCCTTCAGTCGATATCGCACGGATTAGAAGGCTCTTCAGTGGAAGGGCTGGGATACAGTCTACATCCCCTGCTGAGCCAACTTGTGGTTTATTTCAGGCAGTCCTTCAGTTGGAAGGTTGCCACTGTCGAGGCTAATATTTCGTGACCGGACAGATACTTCCTGATTTTTTTTGATGATTCTTGTTCGAGGTAGATTTGATTTCTGTGTCGGTTTGATGAGAAGATTTTGCCAAGGAATGGTATGCAACGCCGATTATTTATCCAAAATAGTTGATGTGAGAAATTTGGACATATTATGTATCTTAAAGGCATGGTCAAGTCAAGTCCTACGTCCACTTAGCGGTTATGTCACAGACATTACCCACTGTTCGTTTTTTACAAAAGAAGGTTGATTTGGCGACGACTAAAAGTTGCCTTCGGTAGCAGAATCGCAAGCGCGCGTTGGATGAAAATGATGCAATAAGTTTGTTCGAATGGAATCTCTAACAGCAACCAAGCTACCACGCCAAACGACGATGACACCGAAATAGTCCATTTTTGAAATCAACCCTTTCTGTTCAGAAAATGCTGGTCTTGAGAAGAATTAATTTTCTTTCTCCAATTCGCTTTTCCAATAACTAACCGTTTAAAATTTAACTTCGTGCTGTTATTGTCCGACGGCCGATTGACGATTTTTCGCTAAGACGCCGCCAAGTGGCAACATCGCCACTGGTGACGAGGGAACGCAACAGACGCCGTTTTTGTAACAAATCCTGTCTTCGCATAAAATGCTGGTTCGTTGACGTATAGAATGATCTGTAGCAACCACGTCGACGACCACCACCAATGCGATGGTTTTTCGTTGAAAATGATTTGAATTCTTATTTAAATTGAGGATTCGATCCAAAATCGTAAGTTGGTTGATTTTGATGTCTGTGCTTGCGATGAATGTACGTGGTTGGTTGGTTCAGTTATTTTTAAACGTTTTATCAATTATCGATAATAGTTAAAAATCAGTATTTTCAAATAAATACAAAGAAGCGTTGACTCTTCCTTGATTGAATGGTAAAAAAAATGGAAACCCATCGAGAAACGACTGAGATATAACGTTCAAAGTCTATCATATTTTCGTGACGGTCTTTGATTTTTGCAATCGTAAAGTGTACCCCAATATAGAAAAGATAGACGTAGTCCTTCGTCAAAAAAACTAAATCTCAAAACCCATGGCTGCCTCAAGTCAATCGTGAGTTGAAACTCGCCGAATTCATCGCGCAAAAATATAATTCATAAGTTGAATCATCCGTTTGAATAATTGCAGATTTTTTGTGTTCTCCATTGTTGAAAACAGTGGAATAATTCTTGCAAATATAAACACCAAAATTTATGTACGACTAGTTTTAAACACTTTTAGGAGCGAATTGATTGTGTTTGGCCGATGAGAGAAACGATGTAGATTTGAAAAAAATAAAACTCAAGCGCGTTATTTTCCTATAAAATCGTAAACCAGTTTGCATATTTATTAAAATTTGAGAATGGTTTTACCAACACTGTTTGAGATTTTTAGTAACTCAAACTTATTGAAACTAGGTACATTTATGTAACAGGATGAGTATGAAACATGTCATTTACTTCTAAAATGTTTTATCTACAGAATACAGAAACATATCTGAAAAAATACAATATTTGAAGCTATCTAGTTAGTTATTTGTCATCTAACTATCAATAAGATATCCAAATTGTGATATAATCGAAGTTTAACAGTTAATTATGTCACAATTTCTACATAAAAGTATTCTAAGTAGCCTCCAATTTGCCAGAAAATGTCGGTAAAATAGTGTCGTCTCGTTCAAAATTATTCAAACCATTCCTAAACTAAAACAAATTTAGTTATCAGCTTTCGTTATTTCACTAAATTGCATCAAATTCTGTTTCTCAAATACATATCTCAAGTATTATCACCTCATTCTTTCTGATTGGCGAGACATTTTGACCAAAAACAGCAAATAAATTGTTTGAAACTTCCATAGCCATACAATCACCAAAACAAACACCGGCAGCTGGCACACTTGATCCAACTAGGTAAACATCCCATTCTCGCTGCTAGCGGCATTCCCGAACGTGTTGCAGAGTGTGGATTGTTTATGATTCTATCATTTACTCACCACTTCACCGACACCAACAACGCCCAACTGCGCTGATAACAACAGTGGAATCAGTCAGATCAACAGCAAATAAGACGATACAGTCATTGTTTGAATTCTGCAGAAGTCCCCAACAATACCGCTATCGGCAGAATCGCCGTATCATCGTTATCAGTCGTCAAAGTTGGCTCTTTTATTTTTGCGAACTTTCAAACTCCGATAAAGTCATGAGGCACGGTCGCAAACGAATAAAGACAAGCGATCTCCTGTCGTGAGTGCCTAATTAAACCGATTAGATTTACAATCCTTTCACATGGACAGCAATTGTCATTTTAATCGCACGGTCAGGGCCATCCTTTGGTGGCATATCTTTTCGGCCGTTGTTGCCATGCATCCTGTTTTGTTGTTATGATGATGTAAGTTCGCAACCTCATCATGTGGTGCAGTGCGGGTTACCCTTTGTTACGCTCGACGAGGTGTTTTGAAGATCTTGACGGCGATGATGTGATTCGCAAATGACATACGCGTGGCTTGTTGCTTATCAGAGTTTTAGTAGCCACAATGGGTGAAGTAAATATGAGTATCCCATCTGTTATATGCTGAAGGTTGTTTGATAGCCAAGATAAACGTGATACAGTAAACTCATCTACTCTGAATAATGCTGACTAATTCATCAACGCTTATAACTTGTAATGAGTTTTTGACATTCCATTTGTCAATTTCCTAGAGCTGATATCTGAGATTGAAAAGAAATTCAATTGGCGAAAATCGTTTCTTGACGGTTGCAACATTATTGACTAGCAACATCGTGAACTCAGAAGCAAAGAGCAAGTATAAATTTTTAAAAATTCCTTTTATACTCTCTTGGAAAATGGGGTGTCGCCAACAAAAGTGAATAATCTAGATTGACGCATGCATAAATAAAATTCCTAGGTGTTTTCTATTAAAAAAACCCTAATATTGGATCCGCTTTCAAATCTTCTTTACTAACTGCCATGCGCTCGCATTTTATCCGCAGAATCAACAATGTTACTCATATCTGTCACAGGCTATCTTTGACAAAGCCGGTCACTGCTGATGACCTTAATAAAACAGTGCGCCGCCACACACCAAACTACAATAAACCAAGCGCACGGCATGAATGCGTGGTTCAACGTCCCAACTTGTTTATCGAGTGAAAGACAGCTATCTCAAGAATAACGCCGCTGCGAGATATGCGATGCGGCCTATGGTGGTCACTTTGAGATATTCCGAAGTACAGTTGGATATGGTTGCAAGAGTTTCCTACTCAATATACTTTCTCGAACATTAAACTACATACACAACTTCTACAGAGAATTCCCCTTACTCGATATTGAAGGAACTATCGAGGTGAAATGTATGCAGAAACTAATTTGAATAGCCAGGATTTACATCGAAGTTTATTATAGATTACTAAGAGGTTCAATAAACCTGTTCCACATTTCAATTGCCAGGAAATATATAAATAGAAATTAGTTCGATTGTAGTGCAGTGATCAGACTCGTGACACCTAGGAAGTACGCTGTTTTCGGTGAAATACTGTTCTGCAAACAGCCCGGCCAACTAGCACCAACAAAAAATCGCGGTCCGATCAGCTGTTTCAACTTTACAATCGTGGGGCTTCTCGTTTCGCAAGTAACGTCTCCTCTCTTATTAGGTTGAAGAAACGCAGAGACAGTTAGTCGCGACGAAGGCTACGACGTCGCTATGAAGACCGCATCGAGCACGTCGATCCACATCGAACGATAGCACGCCGTCGCTCGGTGATAAATGAATAAATAATATCAGAGATAATGCCGGTCGGTTGCTATAAATATTGATGTTCGATATGTCGATAGTTTCCAGTAGCGACTCTCTTTCGTTTGATTGGTACCGGTTTTGGTAGATACAATACATAGATTGTCACACTTGTACCGCATGTTTTTCGAACTCTGAAGTGTTTCACCGACAATCTGACAAATTGGATTATTAACAAAGTGCATAGTTACCAATAGGTATAGGTTTATTGGTTCAAGTGCAGTCACTAATGGGCCTTCCGGATCGGTAATACCGTTCATGGAAATGAATTTATTCTCAGGTTTTCAACCTCAAACATTTTATAACAATAAAATTCCCTGGGCATAAAAGTATCATCATGTTAGCCTCATGATATACGAATGCAAAAATGGTAACCTGGCTTAGAAACCTCGCAGTTAATAACTGTGGAAGTGCTTAATGAACACTAAGCTGCGAAGCGGCTCTGTCCCAGTGTGGGATGTAATGCCAATAAAAAGAAGAAGAAGAATATCTTTCAGAATTGTTATCCAGGAATAATTAAGAAGATGTCTCCATCGATTCCTTTTGAGTTTCTTCCAAGAATTCCTTCAGAAAATCCTATGGAAAAGCCTATGGAAAGGGTTAATTCATCCAGAAATTCCTTCGGAACTTCCTTTTTTAGTAAAACCATACAAAATTCATGCAGGGATTATTCCGGAAATTTTTTTAGTAGATTTTTCTTTAAATTTATTAAAAAATGAAATAGGCAAGGAAGGAATTTTCTGAAGGAATTTTCTGAAGGATTTTTAACGGAAAAGGTTGGGCAATAAATTTTTATACATTTTCAAAATAATCAGAGTAAAATATATATTTTTCAGAATAGTATTTAGTTTTACAGAAAAGCTATTTTTTTTCGAATAAAAACTAAACACGCTATTATTGCGTTTGAATAATATTTTTTGTGCTTTTTTTTACGTAACAGGACATGGACTGTTGACTTCCTTCCAATACACGACGCATCTTGATTTCACAATCGGTGATAGAATTTCGCAGCAAGCTCAACAATTACTTTTTACTATTTCCATGCTTGATAAGAATTGTTCACACTAATATGTACTTCTGGATAGAGAACATATCTTCCAAGAGATTCGTCTTTTTGCAATTCAGGTTTGAGCTCGTTGTTGCATTTGAGGTCAATTATCTCCATTTGAAACATTGGATAATGAAAGTTCGACGTGTTGATCCCTGACTTGCAGCTTAATGTTCAAGTCATTGAGATGTTTGGTGACATGTACTATAAAGGCCAAGCTACTCACCCATCCAGGATCATGCAGCTTGGGCATTGGTTTTGCTTTATCCTGTAAAAATAGTGTGATTTTATTTCGCTCTCAAGCCAGGTACCATGGGTTAGCCAACGAACTAACACAACAAATCTCCGTATTCTGCTTCCGTTTCCGTTAATATAATTTGGAATTAGTGGTGGTTGAGGAGTTTCATCGCGTAGGTAAAAATGACTTTTAACGAGCAACGCTACATAACGAATATTGATCATTTTGCACATTTTTTCGGTAAAAATGCAATGTGCACAAATAAACTTTTGTAATCAGCTAACATTTTTTTTTTTTTGTAAAAACTTTATTTAGATTTGTTTATACAATATAATATACAGAGACTTTGTTTATCACTAGTAATATGAAAAATTGTCTACACTTCGCATTCTAAATGAAATTTCAACGCACTTATGTCTATTTCGTTATTACACATTCTAATAAAGATGACATAGTTTATAAAGTATTTCATTATTTTGATTTTCTTGCTCGATTGCATTTGCATAACAGGGAACATTAAGTCTTCGACAGTAAATGTACTTAACGGGCTTATTGTTTTCAATAATTGTTGTAAAGTATTCCAAGCTAACGCAACTCTAGAACATTTTGCAATTTTGTGCTGTAAGTACAATTGATTTACAAATAAACAGATTTCTTTAATTTTCAAGTGTCACAACGCCAGTGTTCTTTCTCGTCATTTCCGGAGCTCCATCAGTTGTCAGGCCTTAAGAAGAGTTCAAGCTCCTTAATACAGGTCTTCCTAACAGCTTTCCTCAGATCGATACCGGTAGTCGTTTCCTTCATTGGGATCAAAGCTGCTCATTCCTCTGTGATTTGAAGATGGTAGTAAATTCCCCTTCTAAAGCCAGTTGCATGTGCCTTGTATTTTACATTTAGTATTTTCAACGATTGTGAGCAGGTAGAATCAGAAGCAGGTGGCTTGTCCACGTAACGTAATTTTTAATTTTTCTATATGAGAACTTTAACTCTTCAACGTGCTGAACGAGAAAATAATACCAGTGAAGGAGGCAGCCGATATGCATTCTCTAACAAGTTGTCCGGAGTCTCCAGTAGCCTTGCGAGCAAAGGCGTAGGATTGCCAATCCGAAGATGGCAAGTTCGATTCTCGATCCGGTCTAGGATGTTTTCAGGTTGGAAACATTCTCGACTCCCTGGGCATAGTGTATCCATTGTACAGGTGCTTGCCATACAAAATACATACTCACTCATGCATTGGTGGGCATAGAAAAGCTTCCAATTAATAACTAAGGAAATGCTAATAAATTGAAAAGCTCCAGTTGGAATGTAGAGCCAATGAAGAAGAACAAGTTGCTCGTCGTGGAAAGGTTTCATCCGGTTTCATCAGGTTTCATCAGTATTTCCAAAATATCATTACCAGCAAAACTGGCCCGTGCTGCATTATTCGACTCCGTGCTTGCCCAGATTTTTTATTCAGTAATAACCTACAGTATTTATTAATAGATAATAAGAAGGAGCTTCTCGAGCCAGATAGAAAAGCTTTTGGGCCGATTACGACGTATTTTTTCTTACACCCACGGGCCACAAAAAATGGAGCAAAGGCGCTACGGAGCCCGCGGGTCGTACGTTGGGCAGCCCTGGTATAAGGGATTCCTTCCGAAATTTCCTTGGGAGAATTCCTTCAGAAATTTCAGAAAAAAATCAGAAAAAATGATCTAGAAATTCCTGCGGAAATTAGTTTAGGAAGTCCCTTGAACTTTTATAAGAAATGCCTTCAGCAATTACTCCAGGAATTTCTTCTGGTGATTCCTTCGGAATTTCTTTAGAACATCATCTGGAAATTGTTTCGGTTTTTTAAGGAATTCCTTCGGACAATCCTCCGGAAATTTAATGAATCTCAAGCCCTCGGACATTCCATTGAAACGTTCGGAAACCACTTTAGAAATTTATTCAGTAATTATTTTAAGAATAGTTTCATCTGGAAATTCCTTAGAATTTCCTCTTCCGAAAATTCCTTAAGTATTTCCTATTTTATTTTTTAATAAATTTCCTGAAAAAATCTAACAAAATTTCTGGAAAGATTACAACAGGAATTTAGTATGAAACTTGTGTGGCTTCTTTAAAAGATTTTCCGAAGGATCTCCTGCACGAAGTTTCTAAGGAATTACCGGAGAAATTTGCAAAAGCGTTTCCAATGAATTTTCAAATGGAATTCTTGGACGAATGTCAAAAGGAATTTCCAAAGGCTAAAGAAATTTACGATAAATTTCTCCCAAGGCAATTTCCAAGGTAGCCACAATACAATTTCTTTTAATATTCCTCCGGATATTCCTTAGGTATTTCCGAAAGAATTTTCAAACAAATTTTAAAGGAATTCTTAAACAAATTTACAAAGGAATGTCTGAAGAAATCCCTAAAAGATTTCGTAAAGTATTTTCCGAAGACATTTTCGAAATTTCCAATGGAATTTCCAAAGTTTTCGGAGGATTTTCTGGGGAAATCCATAGATGAAATTCCGAAAGAGTTCTTGAAGAAATGCCTTAAGATTCCTTCCTAAAGTTCCTTTGGAAATTCCGTTAGGAAAGCTTGCTAGAAATTCCGGAGGAATTAAGTGACCTTTTCAATTACAGTCGATAAAATGCACTAAAATTTCGTTATACATACTTGGAACTGCCGGACATTTTTTCATTGATTTACGCCCCCAATTATAGTTTGTACTACTTATCTTATCTTATCTTAGCACATGCACAGCCAGTATTGAAAAGCATCCTGGAAATGTCGGTTGTATTTCCGAGCATTTTCTTGTCAGCATTGATATTCGCAGCATATCATAAATATGAGACAAAGATTAAACCGGCCAGGCCCACCGTGCAGGCTTGAATTGGGAGATAATTCATAGCACACCGGCAATCAGATTATTCAGATATGAATAACATGATCAACGAAGTGTTTTGAATTCACAAAAGTAAGAAACGGGGACAACCGTACCAACCGTTTCACATTTGGGTATATCAAAAGGTGACGTTGGGAGTGACATTGCTAAGAAGATTAGTGTCACTCTTTGCTGATCTTCCAGGGATGGCATTTCTTTCATATGTCCTGACCTTTATGCCTAGGCTAAAGCGCCATTACTCGCTCTCTGAAACGAGATAAAAAATAACATAATAAAATTAAATCTATGTTATGCCAAAACGAGGCTTTTCAAGTAGCACGAAAAATCAACGATAGAGTTTAATTAATCGGTAAGAACGTATGAATCGTCAAAACGATTTATTATTGAAATAAGTGCAAAATGAATTGTTGCTTAGAACATATAACTCATTGATCTTACCTTGGATGGAATTATACTTATCCTCTAATGTAAATCGGAGCAATCAGCGAGCGTCTCTTTCTTACTACAAATGTGTTCCTCCTCGCAAATTTTCCTCCTTTTGGATACGGTTATTCACCAGCTCCAGATCCAAATAAGTTTCACCGTCCTGTATCGTCTTAGTTGATGATATTGACACCCACGATGGTTTCTGGGTGCTGGCTCCGACCGCCGTTTCACCTTTGGACAATACGGTACCTGGAGTGACTTTTATAAGGCAGAAGCGGTAGCCACTAGACCACCGAGCTCGTCAAATATAACAATTTGTACAATTGTGCTTTTATTTTACTTTACACTATGGTACCTAGGGTACTAGGGTAGTTCAAATCTCAAAAAGTGTTCGACAATTCCAACTCCCATATGTCTATCAGCTTATTTTTGATGATTTAGGATTCCTGGCAAAATGTCAGGCAATTTGGATCATAATCCAAAAAATAGCATCGTAATCTTCTAAACATATTTTAAACCTCAATAGAATAATATTATTATGAAATTTTAGAAAGACATCCTAACCTCATTTCATGATACATTGAAATTGGTGTCATCAGATGTTTTTGGCTAATAAAAATGCTTCACAATTTCAAACTTTTCTTTGGAATTACAAAACTTGTCATCACTTTTTCAGTCAATTTTAAAGTTTCTAATTGTCACAGTTTAGTTTTCGTTGAATTCAGGACATGAGACGCAGCCTAAAACAGATTGATTCACCACTGTGTATGATAAAGCTAGGGTAAAATACCCCATAGTGGACCCCCTAGTAGCGAAATTTTGCTCTTCCTGACATAATGAGTGGAAATTTTCAAAATATTAATTTTGCCTGATATCTAATATCAAGCTCTGCATCTCCTCTTCACGATACCTAGGATAGGATGTGCCAAGTAGTCAGTAAAAATCGTACCGATTTGCTGTCACAATCGTACCGGTTGCTGATTGGTTGAAAATGACAATCGATTACTTCGATTGGTGGCGGCGCGTTTTTCGTAGGGCAGCCTGTTGTTAGTTTGGCCGTGTTGCAGGTTTGTAAAGTTTATATTAAGCAAAATACGTAAATGTTTGAGTTCCATTTTTTTGGTAAAAAATAAATTTATATTAAACTGCAAACGTCATATAAATTATTCTCAAGAGTTGTAAAGATTTAAAACTGTTGAATTTAATCATTATCATTCCTCTTTTCGTCATTTTCGATCTCAAAATCATTTTTTTAGTAGTGAAAAATTCTCACTGTTAGTCTTTCGCTTCTCTTACATAAATAATGAATGGAACGAGAAGAAAAACATCAAATTTTGATACATGATATTTGGAAGATTTTGTACCAAATTAGTTTGGCTGCACTGGCGACCACCTCGTCAGAGCAATCGACTAAAAAACAACAAGGCAGTCTCAATTGAGTTGTCGCATCCTATCCTAGCACGATACATACATGAAAGACTCAAATACTTGACGTTATTCGTTGAAATTAACATTTTAAAGTCCTTTGGGGTCCATAATAGGAAATTGCTTCCCTATAGTCGACACTTCATTTGATTTTTATGTTCCGTTTCGGAACGTTCGTTTTCCCTATTATGGACCCCCCAACATATTCCTATAATGGACACTCTCGTGTTTATTTTTTATAGAATTGTAATTTGTACTCCTCCGCTCATTTTTGGTCGCAGAGAAAAATACGCCACTTGGTGCTTTCCGGCGGCGAATGCTTGGATAGCACGTGCTATTTGTACAGCGGGGAAATTTTTCACATCTATCCTTGGAAAATGATCACGAAAGTCGTCATTCTGTTGCAAGGCACAATATCTACGTGAAATTTGTATTGGGGAAAATTTTGCTCATCTACGAGAGCCTTGAAAATTTATTACAAAAGTTGTAAATAATTGCAAGTCACAATACTAGGTACAAAAGTTGTTGCTTTTTAATAAGCATTACGAACAACAGCTTGCTTTGCTATTTCACCCGGCTTTCTGCAATGAATTCGATGGTGCAATAAAACTGTCATGCACGTTCAGCGAAGCACGTTTCTTCCTTGCCTTGGACTGTCTGTCACTATTATAGATGCTACCTGTATGATGATGGTGCCGCTTATCGATAATGTTTTATGGAAATTCCTTATCGATGTCTGGTGCGCCTACAGCTGTGAGTTCGCATTCGAATGCATGAATGCATCTGAACAAGCAAGTAATAAAATTATAGCACACTTGAAGATGTTTACAGATATGACAGAACTGGTAGCAACAGAAACGAACAACTCTGCAGCCTACTCTCTATTATCTGTTTCAAGCTTGTGGTGTTTCGTCCAACGATTTTTCGCGATAATGATTGTTTTGCATATGTTGATTGCCTGGTGATAACTTGAACTTCAGATAGCGGACATGCAAAGGTATCCCATCATCGATGGAGTGTATCAACGGAGATTTGCTGCCTTACAACAATAATTAAAGTCTGGCATTTCATACCTACGCCATGCCAGGGAATGGATTACTTGGCAGATTAAATTAAAGTTGACAAGAAGTATTTCTATTCGTTGACATTGTATTTTACATTAGAATGCGTTTTATATGTTCTAGAACCAACCAATATGTAAAATTTGATTCATTTCAAGTTGAAGTTCTTCTTTTGAAAGCCTCTTAGATAGTGTAGATTTTAAATGGTTTCTTTGCTTGCCGTATCCTTTACGTAGGGATCTATTTGGGTCGAGTCAAGTACGAGACACTGAAGACGGCCTTACTTTTGAGGTCGAAATACGTATCTGTCAAGATACAATTAAGTGGTGGAATTCAATGGGACTGTATTAACTCGTCTTATGACAAGTGAAGACATTCCACTAAAAAGCTCAAAATAATTTTCTTATCATCTATTTGGGTGTCGTAACGTTGGCACTGGCAACAAAATCAAAGCGCTCCCTACCGGTGGCTGGAAAGTAGAGTCTTGCATCTTTTTAAGGATTCGACCTGGCTATTGGTATAACTGATTGCATTGAAAGAAATAGAATCGATTCAGACATTGAAATTATAAATCCCCGCCTGCTTGCTTCATCATTGTTATCCTTATTCCGACTTGAGTGATTTTTTTATGTCGGCGTCTTAAATGAACTAAAAAAAACCTATCGTGTTTTGCTTCTTGATGATTTCGCCTGTCTCTCAGGGTGCAATTCAGCAAAGTCACAAAATTGCGTCAGATTTATGGACTTTCCATCCAAATGCACGATTTAACTTTGGAATGATGTATATAGTAAATCGTTAGGTTAACTGTTACTGGGGATTTTGAGCAGCGCCCTATTGATATAGTGATTACCAATTAGAAAGAAGTGTGGAGATCGCCAAACCGAAAAAATGAATTTACACGTATTTTACGAAGGTGCATTTGGCGGTGCATGAGTAAACTATTTATCATGAATCAGTGTGGCGGGAAATATCACAAAGCTTGAAAAAATATTCTGATTCCTACGATTTTGCGACAGTTATGCGTAGCAAGGTAGTAAGAGTAAACTTCGCATTTTTTTTATTCTAGGTATTATTTTCCGTATTTTGCGGATCAAACATTAAATGAATCATTTGTTTGAGAAACTAGTGATTAATATCGCAACAAAAAAGCTTAAGCCGTAAAGCATTTCAAACTCATTTATTATCTTAAAACCAAAATTAATCCACCTAGCGGCGACGATGCCTTACCCGATTCAATCTTTTGGTTTCGCATTAGTGTTGTGTGTCATAATGAATAATTGCCTACATTACGGCTCTTTCAATCGCTGTATCGCGAATCAACCATTTTCTTCATAACTTTTGAACGCAAAGACCGATTATGATTATATTCGATAGTGATCAATAGGGTCCACCGTCGAATGCAACTTGTTGCGAGAAAATCGGTTAAAAATTACTATATAAAAAAGTGGTTAACGTTTTTTGGTTTTCGTGTGCGCACACACATACACACGGACAGACAGACATTTGTTCAGCTCGACGAGCAGAGTCGATTGGAAATGATAGCCTTTCGGTACAACTTTGTTGTAGGAGAAAGGAAAAAGATGTAATTTTTGGAAGGATCCGTTTTTTACCCCGTCCTTCGCTAGTGCCTATACTTTCACTTTGAATGCGTTACGTAGGCGTGTTACGTATTATTATTATGAATTGTGGAATAAAATGTATGGTATTTGAATTAAATTCATATACTTATGCTTCTTAATTGTTTCATACAAACAATTGATATTAAAGAACGTATAAAAGTAAAACGTAAAAGGGGTTCCAAAATTTTCTTAAATTTCTTATTTAATAAAACGAGTTTTATCAACCGTCTAAGACGAATTAAGTACTCTCCATTTAATTCCACCAATTATTTTCGATATCTTTGCAGATACGCATTTCGACCACACAGTTGTGATCGAAATACGTATCTGCAAAGATATCGAAAATAATTGGTGGAATTAAATGGAGAGTACTTAATTCGTCTTAGACGGTTAAATACATTCCACTAAAAGAGCTTAATATATTTTTCCGAGTTTTATCTCGAGTCTGAAAATATTCCCATGTGATTAAGGAAGGATAAAAATCTCTCTGGATTTTCTGGTTTTTTTTGCAGTACACAAAATGTTAGCTGAATCCGGAATATTTTGTTTTGTTTAGTGCGATCCCATCATAGAACTCCATAGAAACGTGTATCATATCAACAGTTTTCTACTCATCCCTTAATTGACCACAAATTTATTTGGGCCACAAATTTTTACATAGGCTTTCATAACCACTTGAGGGAGAAGATACTTTTTATTTAATTGTGGCCCCAGATCCATGCTAACTTAACATCTTCGGGTCCGACGAAAACAACCGAAGCCTATTAGGGAAGTGTTGACGGGTCTTGGTCTCGAATACATGTCCTTTGTCCACCAAATTCTGAAAGTTGCTGATGTGAGACTGTAATTTTAGTTCGCCCATCTCCTTGTCTGTCGCACCCCATTACGAATGTCTTCCTCTTGTCCATTTCAATGTCTGTTGGTTAATCCTTTTCGCTTAATCCTCGGGGTCTCCAGTAGCCTTGCGAGCAAAGGCTTATAATTGCCAATCCGGAAATGGTGAGTTCGATTTTCGGTTCGGTCTAGAATGTTTTCGGGTCGGAAAACCATTCTAGATTTCCTTCCTCTCATAGGGTAAGTATACCGGTTTTGGCCACCGTAGTGCCTAATTTGACCAACCCTAAAAAATGTATATTTTCCAAAAACTATCGATCATTTTCCACAGCAAAGAAGCGTAAGGGATGTATCTCCTGTTACAGCTAATAAAACACTCAGAAATTGCTTTATTTTCGGAGTTATGCGAGAAACTGGCCAAATTAGGAACATGACCAAAACTGGTACAGTTACCCTACTATATTGTTATATTCCCTAACTTCGACCAAATCGCGAGTCCTTAAGTTTCCTAAAACTAACATTATTGTCTAAGAATAATGAAAAACTGTATCAAAAACATGATTTCGGCTCCGTAACGCTTCACGGCAAATGAGGCTCCAACATTGAAAAAAAAAATTATTCTTCCTGAACAAAGCGTGACATAGCGGATACAATAAAAGGGGTTCAGAGCAAAATTGCATCACTATCAAAGTGTCCAAAGATGGATACCACTGCATCTCCTGGGTCAATACACAGGATTTTGTTTTTACACGATTTTTTTTCGCTCGTATTTTTGATCGTGTGACTTCAACTTACCACCAAAATCTACGCAACATGTTTCAAAAAATCCAGAATAAATCAAAGAAAAATCACATGATAATTAAAATGCGTTGAACATTCAGGATGAGTACAAAATTGAAAAAATGTAAATCGTGTAAAAACAGAATCCAGTGTAATAACAAAATTTTGGAAATAATGACCTCAGAGTGAGTTTCATTGCGATATTTCCAGTAGTTTCAGAATTACAATCTAAGGAACAGCACGCGTGTGAGAAAATGTTATACATTTACTGCAACATTCCAGGTCTTACGAAAAGATGTTAGTACATAATCCAATTTCGTGCCAATTACCCCAAAAACATCAGAGTTACAGCTGATCGAAAGATGCTAGGCTAGAATGAAAGCACGAGCTTCGGACGGAAGCAAAATTCGTTATTACGAAACATAACATGATGAATTGAACTCCCTCCTCAACATGTTTGATTGGCCAATATATAACACCAACATCAACATTTTGTTTTTTTTTTAAATAATTCTAGGTACACAGTCCAAAAGAAACAAGTTCTAACACTTCCTCAGTTTAAAATCTAAATTCAAAAAATCAAATAGGTGCTGAAATATAGTTTTGGACTGATTCGTTCGATTTAAAACCAACATCAAGATTATTCTTGAGGCCGGTTTACACTTTTACATTTTTTTATTTCGATTTTTGAAATAGAGACGTAAAAAACTAGTGTTCTTTGGGAAAGTTGACCTTAATTAAGTCAAATAATTGACTGAGACAATAAAATCAGTTCCCTTTTTTGTTGGGAAAGGTTGAAAGCAGAAAAAAATGGTTTTGGTCTTGTACAAAATCTTTAATCTTACGAGTTCACCCGACGGGTTCGGGTCGGGTTTGGGTTTGGTAAATTTGTACAATGTCGGGTTAGGGTCGGGTTTGGGTTTGGGAAATTTGTACAATGTCGGGTACGGGTTTAAGAATTTCACTATCGAATATTTTTTTATTCATTTCTGGTAAATTTGAGGATTTTTCATTATTTGGGCCTAAATCCTTTTGATTGTAAATAGTAAAATAAAATATCTAGTTTGAGTTTTCCGGCGACAAAATAGTTCGGGTCCAGCTCGGGTTTAAATAGTTGAATTAATTCGGGTTCGGGTCGGGTACGGGTTTGATAAGATTTTTTGTTTCGGGTTCGGGTCGGGTCCGGGTTTGAAAGGAATTTATGAATCGGGTTCGGGTCGGGTTCGGGTTTGCAAAATGTGAAACCCGACCATCTCTAGAGTTCACTTAAGAAAAGTTCAAGCATTTGTTTCAAGTTTTCGAGCGGGTTATTAAGTTTCAAATATATCGCTACGTTGAGCAAAATAACTTTCTTAATAGTTGTCAATCAGGATTCGTCCTAATTACACTTTTAAAACTGCCATATTAAGTTTTTGATGACCATTCGTGTTATCTTAGATAATGATAAGCCTGTTGTTTTTAATCTCCACGATTTTCCAAGCATTTGATACGATTCCTCATAAGGTGCTTTGTGGTAAACTCCGTAATCAATTCGATTTGTTTTTCTAATCATGCAGCTAACCTTATTGGTAACTATAATTGCCAGCTGTTTATAGACATGAAATTTTGTCAGATTTTATTTCCTTTATTTCGGGTGTACCTTGGCCCTATTTTGTTTTCTCGATATAACAAAAGTTCTGAAGTAATTTAGAATTATTTTTTATATTACGATGTCCAGTTATATTATGATTGTCAAGAAAATAAATATGTTATCTAAAAATTAAAAAATGTTAGAAAATACATGAATTATTTATTAGTGGTAACAGTGGTAATTCTGTATTGAAACCTACCCTTAGCATGAATGATGCACGCATAGTATTCAAAGATCATATATCAGTTTGATTGTGATAATCGATGATAACTTCTCTTTTGGCAAATTTATTTTTAAATAATGTGAAAAAAATAATAGCAGCTTTGGGAACTCCATTAAGTGGTTTTTTTATGAAAGAACTAGACTCAAACTGTTTAAAAGTCCAACAGGCAACAGGTCGAGGCGATATCATGCAATCGCTCAGAATGGAAATTTGTCAAGGCGATCTTTTGTCGATCCCTTTTTCGACTAACTGCTTAATGAACCTTCAATGACTATTCAATAAATACATTGACCAAATCTAATCCTGATATCTTTCTTTTTCTTCCAGCATCTCTATCAGCGATCGGAACACCCATCGGGTGCCTTCTCAGTGGCTACGTAATGGACAACTTTGGACGCAAGAAGGCCCTACTGATAACGGAAATTCCCATGATAATCGGCTGGATCATCATAGCGTGCGCCACCAACGTGGAAATGATCTATGCGGGACGTATTCTGACCGGGTTCGGTTCCGGTATGGTTGGAGCCCCGGCCCGTGTTTACACATCGGAAGTAACGCAACCCCACCTTCGAGGAATGCTTTGTGCACTGGCATCAACGGGCATCAGCTTAGGGGTACTGTTTCAGTACACTCTGGGAGCGGTGACCACGTGGAAGATCCTCTCGGCTATTTCCGCTTGTGTTCCGGTGTTGGCCTTTGCACTGATGTTGTTCATGCCGGAGACCCCAAATTATCTCGTATCCAAGAACAAACCGGATCAGGCACTAAAGAGTTTAGCCAAACTGAGAGGTTCCACGTACAACCTGGAGAAAGAAGTTACGCAACTGCAAACGTTTGCCCAGAAAAGTAACCAAAAGAAGAAAATGTCGCCGAAAGAGACGATCCAAGCTCTACTGCATCCATCCTGCCTGAAGCCTTTTGGAATTTTGACCCTCTACTTCATGATGTACCAGTTCAGCGGCGTCAACACAATCACCTTCTACGCTGTGGAGATTTTCCAAGATTCTGGCACCACAATGGATAAGTACACGTGTACTATAATGCTTGGAGTTGTTCGATTCGTCTTCACAATCTTGGCCGCAATATTGCTCAGAAGGTGTGGTCGGCGTCCATTGACGTTCATTTCTGGCATTGGATGTGGTGTCACGATGATTGGTTTAGGAACGTACCTGTACTACAAGAAGACCTGGGAAATGGCCGTTCCTCCGATCGCCCCCACTGCAACATGGTTCCCAGTAGCATGTATCTTCATATTCACCATCACCTGCACACTTGGCTTCCTGGTAGTACCATGGGTCATGATCGGAGAGTTGTACCCAATGAAGGTGCGGGGAATCGTAGGAGGATTCACGACCTGTATGGCGCACATATTTGTTTTCATCGTCGTCAAGACTTATCCATTCCTGGCCCACTTGCTCGAGAGGCACGGGGCTTTCATTCTGTACGGATGCATCTCGTTTTTGGGTAGGTTTAATGAATTTTGAAGCATCTTCACAATTCTAACAAAACTTCTTTTTCAGGGACGGTCTTCTTCTACCTCTGCCTGCCGGAGACCAAGGGCAAAACGTTGCAAGAGATCGAAGACTATTTCTCAGGCCGCATCAAATCGCTGAAGAAATCCAAACAACAGGAAGCCGAGGGCCAACAACTCAATAACAACTCCAAGCCTCAACTGCTGACGGTGGAGAAGAACAAGCTGCTTCCGTAAGTGCCTGGCTTGGCTGGTTCCATTGCCGCCTGCTCACGGGCTTCTTCAGTCAGTGTGCCATACGAGGAAACGAGAAGTATTTTTATTTGTTTGATACGGAAACTGGAAGTGATAAATATTTCTTCCTTCTTTTGCTTTGTTCACACATTACGATTTGTCGAAATTCGTTTCAGAAGAATTTTCAAATTAGACAAAGCGGTACTATTTTCTTATATACTATTAGTTACCTCTTGTTGGTCTATATTAGATTTTATGTGTTAGATTTTTTTTCTCATTTCTTATAGTATTATTTAAGCACTTGACTCTTTGAAAGACTAAAAGTGGCCATTTTGTTTCTTCTGTGTATCGCTTTTTCTTTATCTTGACAATAATTGTACTGAAACAAATTTATATTCTTGATAAAATATTCACAGATAATAAAACCGCACATGTTTTACTTTGTACACCAATCGTAAATAAGGAAAACAAATCTCTGAGAATGCTCAGTTTGATTTAAAATCGGGTTTGAATGCGATTTCAAAAAACATAAACATTGAGACTATATGATCTGATTCAAACAAGAAACAATCACAATCTACTCCAACTAGATAGAATAAGAAACTCAGGAAACCAACGGACCATAAAGTGCTTTAAAGACAGCGAGATGATAATGCTTGAGCGAGCGTGTGTGAATTAGAATGTGACAAAATGAGAAATCACTCGCGTAATGGTACGCGATATATCAGATCGCCATTAAACTATGTAGTTCTGTCAATGTGATAGCGGACCTCAACTTACACCGAAAAGAGTAAATATCATATAAACCAACGTTTACTCAATAGATAAGAAAGATATCAAATTATGATTAGCTAGAGTTAGTACTTAATCATTAAGTCTGCCCCTCTGCATTAGTCAGAACTTGGATGAGAAACAGATAGAAGGACATTACTGCTGGGTGCATGATGTACTTACTGTGGCGTAGATGAGTAAAAGTTCCATGCGATATAATTACACACCTTCTCGGTAAGGTTTCTGATACTGAACTAGAAAAAAAATGATACCGTAATAAACCGTTCAAAAGACAATTTTTTCTAAGAAAAATCGAAATTTTAATCACACATAAATTGTTATCCGATAGCCCATGTGTTTCAAATCATTGCTTGTGGAATACAAAATTTCTGCCTGCGTAGTTACAACCATTATTGCTTCTTCTTCTTCTTCTTCTTATTGGCATTACATCCCCACAATGGGACAGAGCCGCCTCGCAGCTTAGTGTTCATTAAGCACTTTCACAGTTATTAACGGCGAGGTTTCTAAGCCAGGTTACCATTTTTGCATTCGTATATCATGAGGCTAACACGATGATACTTTTATGCCCAGGGAAGTCGAGACAATTTCCAATCCGAAAATTATCTAGACCGGCATCGGGAATCGAACCCAGCCACCCTCAGCATGGTCTTGCTTTGTAGCCGCGCGTCTTACCTCACGGCTAAGGAGGGCCCCTACCAACCATTATTGCGTTGCGCCATTATGGGTTGCAGAGCTTCCTCTTCGGTGGTCTTAGATTAGGGGAAGGTGGGTAGACTTGATCCCCGGGGAGACTTGATCACCCCCTGTTTTATCGAGAACTAAAGTAGTTTTGTTCTAGCGTATTTTTTAGTATAGATCCTCTAGACAAATGACAAATGACCTACAAATGAGCTATTTTTTGGATTGACAACCTTATTTATTCTGCAGGGCGGTTTGTATGTTTTGACCTTCTAAAGATTTTTGTATTGCCCACGCAAAATTTGAACAACTTTTCATATAAGAAAATTATTTTGAGCTGTGAAGTGAACAAGTGAACTTTTCATAACAATGACCAAAGTCTTTCGTTTTTTCACAGCAACAAGCCATAAATATGCTGAATGATCTGTACTGATGAAAATGTCAACATTCCATCAAAGTTTTAGGATATTTGGATTTGAAGTTATTGCCTCAATATGGGGACATTTGATCCCCCGTTAGTCACCCATACAAAAATTTGGCGAAAAAATTTTTAAAAAAATCTGTTCTTAGGCTTCTAATTTTTTGTAGATTAGACGGATTTGATGAAGGGTTGGCAGGAAAAATTATTTATTGCGTAGATCTCATAAAAAGGGGATCAAGTCTCCCCAAATTTTAAAATTGCATGTGCTGTCGAATTCAATAACAAAAATCGCTCATGTATACGCACAGCAATTCGATAATTCCGCGTATTTTGAAGGGAAAATATTTAAAAAATCTGAGGGCACATTTCAAATTTTATCAAAGCAAGTTCTTAGAGAGGGATCAATTCCCCCCGAATATTTCCAAAGTCGATTTTTGACAGCACTCCAAAAAATCGATTGTGTATCAATAACAACAATAATTTAAGGACTGTCACACATCAGTAAAGTTAAATACTATATTTCTTAGAGAGTCTGTGTGGAAATCGCGTATGTTTATTTATTTTTGGTTGTTATACATCGGAAATCAGAAAAAGGGATCAAGTCTACCCAGTCTCCCCTATGCTTCTTCGGTTTCCCTGAATGTTTAGGGTCCTCTTATATATCTATGGGGCCGTCCAGAAACCACGTGGTCATATATGGGGGAGAGGGGTGTTGCTCTCGAACCACGTGGTTTCCTTTACACGAAAACTTTTGGTGAATAACAAAAGCGGTGTAAAAAATACAAATCATTAAAACTTAATGATTAAATTATTAAACGCAAAGCGCATCTAAGGGCCGATGCCCACGTAGCGTCTTTTCAACTCAGCGTTAAAAAGACGTAGGAGTCCATCGAGAAAAATCGATAACGCAGCGTCGGTCGCAACGCCGATGCATATCTGCATTATTTGACCATCTTAGCCTAAGATCCTATATCCATACATAAATAAACGAAAAAACAGGTTGCGTTTCAGTTCAGTCTCAATTTCCACAAAAAAAATTGGATAGGGAAAATGGAAAAATATTTTTAAAAAATCCGCGGCAGATGGTTTTTGGCATCACGCCACCGAGACTTTTTCATCAACGGACTGCAGCTACAATTTTGAAAAATGTTCATGTTTTTACAATAATCCAAGAAAAAATCTTAAGAAGAAAAACTTAAAAGAATTTCTTGTGGATATTCAGGAAAAATCAAGTAGAGAAATTTCCTGTAAAAACTTTGGCATTACTTACATACACATACAGTCCTGATAAAGTGCTGGCATTCAGAATTTTTTTTGAACAATTCTCTCTGAAAAATTTGGCTAAGAAATTTTGCTACAAATTGATAATGAAAAAAAAAACAAAACATCTCCAGTGTTAATTCCGAAAAATTTTCCTTAAAACTCCGAAAAAAATTCCATGTGAATTCTGTCTGAAAATTAAAAACAGTGGGGGAATACATATAATTTTCGGTGGAAAAACATTCTAATGAATTTCTTCGACAAGTTCTTCCGAATCTTCACCAGAAATTCTTCTTCATTTACAAAAGAAGTTTTTCGAACATTTTAAGGAGTGCACTTCAAAATGTTCAGTCTCCAGTTAGCCTTGCGAGCAAAGGCGTAGGATTGCCAATCCGAACATGACGAGTTCGATTCTCGTTCCTGTCTAGGATGTTTTCGGATGGGAAACATTCTCGACACCCTAGGTATAGTGTATCCATCGTACTTGCTCCACAAGATATATAATCGTACAATGGCTGGCATATAAAAGCTTTCAATTTATAACTGAGGAAATGCTAATAGAATATACCAAGTTGAAAAGCAGACCAACTTCCAGTTGGAATATGGAGCCAATGCCACATGAAACATTTTGATATTTCCGTTGATTTTTTTTCAATTTTGGAATTTTGAAATGAAAAAAATTCGGAATACTTTTTTACGCTCTTTGTGAGCTCTATCACATTTTTTTTAATTTTCCAAGTATTTTTTTATTCGAGGCATTATTTAGAATTTCCACGAAAGAGTCTATGGATTATCTTCAAAAAATTCTTTGGATTTTCGAAGAATAAATCTTTAGAATTCTCAAGGTTCATGTTTTTCGAATTTGAACCAGAAATCATTTCAAGATTCCATCTTCTTCATCTTCTTCTTCGGGATGTCATTTTGATTTCTTTCTAGGTTCAGCTAAACATTGCTTTAAATCTTTACCATGCAAAGATGCACAAGAAATGATTTAGAAGGTTTAAGAAATTTTCACATCAGAAAATCTTTAAAATTTTGATTGATTTTTTTAAGGAATTCCGACTGGAAATGCTTCAAAAGTACAACCTTTACAAGTACTACAAAAGTACATTTTTTACGTTATTTCCACTTGTTAAAACATCGGAATTTCCTCGGGAAATTCATTATTAGTGATTCAGATGAACTTTTTTAGATTTTCTACTGGAAAATCTTAGAAATTTCCATCGGAAATATGTTGGCATATTCCGAATAATTTCTTTTGGAAATTAAAAAAAACTGCTGAAAATTTCTAAGAATTTCTTTTGGAAAACGAAAAAAAATTCCATTGGAAATTTCCTTGGAAGATTCATTAAAGTTGCCCAGGATTTAAAAAAAAATATTTAGAGATTCTGTAAAAAAGTAAGCTGGATTTTTTTCTATTTTATACTGGAAATTCTTCGGAATTTGATGTTTATTGGAATTTTCATCGTGAATATACATTTCGGATCCTTCTACGGATTCTTCTAGTTCTTCAAAATTTCTACCGAACATTTTTCGGAACTCTTCCACAGAATTTTGGAAGAAAAATGTCGTTGAAATTCTAAAGATTTTCCGGGGAGACTCCGAAGAATTTCTTATCAATATTCCGAAGGGTTTCCCTTGCAACTCCAGAATAATTATTCTTGAAAATTAAGAACATCTTGGAATTTAAAATTTATCTTAGCAATAAATGTAGGCAATAATTTAGGCTAAAGAAGCCTAGTTTTTATGATATTGAATAATTATCATAATTGATCGAAAAAATTAATAATGAACCTAAATGTTCTGATTGCACAACATTCTAGTAGTGCGCATGAAAAAGGTTATGACATAGAGAAGCTTGCATTTAAAAAATCAACATGAAATTCTAAATAAAATGCTTTTTAAATTCATAAAAGGGTCTTAGAACTAAGGAGATTCTTGCGATATGAAAAAAAGTGGCAGTGTTCCAGAAAAAACACTCCAATTCCTAAAACATTCTAGGTTAAAAAATAGTGTTATAATAACGATTGAAATTGAATTCCAAAACAAATCTCAACCCTTTCAGGAATGATGGGTCATATATGCCCAGCGTTTTAGATTGTCTATAAAATCACAAAAGAGAGCTAGACCACCATTTTCTTCAGTAAAATTGTTCATTTAGATATTGGCTTTCAGAAAAAATATGGGAGCTCAGATTTGACTGACCATGAAAACTCAGATATCCGAAACCTTGGGAAGATTTCGATTCTAAGAGTGTGTAAATAAAGTTTAAATGTTTGAATCATTCTAAACAGATGGGTGGTCAGATAAGATGGGTCATCCTGAACGTTAAGCCAGTGATTAATATTCAGGAATACGAGATGCTCAAGGTACTTCAAAATGCTCTCAAGTTCAGCCCACGAATCTACCAGATCAATCAAGACATTTGCAAAGTTCTCATCATCGGTATATACCCAATCCGATGAAATAAGCATATGATCCTAATTTCCATTAACATGAGATCCAAGAGCCAAGGTACTCAAAATTATCTTGAGTCAACAGCAAGTTGCACAATGACTATGAGGTTTGTTCGCAAACTGTTTTTGTAGGGCCTTAGAAGCACTGGGTTCACGGACTTGAGTAGTTCAAACATTACGAATTCCAGGACGTTTTGTATAACCTAAAAAGTCTGTAGAAGCTTGTATAAATAATAATTGAAGTCATATCAACCCAATCGACCTACTGGGATATTATATCATACATCATTCATAAGTTGGTTAATTGGATAAATCGAAAGATCCGAACTCCAAAATAATAATTGGTCTATAATACATTCATTCCTCTATGAGTCGCTTATGAAAGGACCATTGACTGAAGCATATTCGAGATGTGGAATAGAAGTTCCTTGGAAAATTATTCCAAAGAACCATCATAGTGACGGAGAAAATATTTTTAGTATGGCATCATTGGCTTCCACGAGTCGACATCAAAATAAAATTTCAATGAAGAATTAGAAATTTTGAGAGATGAGCCAGCTCTGGATTGAAAATCTCTTTAGTAGAGAAAAAATAGAAATTTTCCATAATAAAATAGGAAATTGCCAATAAACAACAATAATACACACAACAATAATAAATTAGCACTTGTAAAAGCAAAAATTGCAATTATGAAATAAGAATTTTCCATAAAGAAATCAAAATGTTCAACGAAAAAATACAAAATTTTCATGAATAAATCAATATTAGCAACTAGTTTATTTGTGGACGCAGTAGCGCCCGTAGCAAGTGTTTTTTGACGTAAACTACGTCTAAGGGGAAGACTCGGATACAGGGTGTAAAATGAAAATTTCAAAATTGGGGACCGTCACGAAATCATGTAAGATTTGTAACATTAGTAGGTCCTTTATCTTTCAATGGATTTTAAAGATTTATATATCAATCGATTAGGGGCCCTCCTTAGCCGTGCGGTAAGACGCGCGGTTACAAAGCAAGACCATGCTGAGGGTGGCTGGGTTCGATTCCCGGTGCCGGTCTAGGCAATTTTCAAATTGGAAATTGTCTCGACTTCCCTGGGCATAAAAGTATCATCGTGTTAGCCTCATGATATACGAATGCAAAAATGGTAACTTGGCTTAGAAACCTCGCAATTAATAACTGTGGAAGTGCTTAATGAACACTAAGCTGCGAGGCGGCTCTGTCCCAGTGTGGGGATGTAATGCGCCAATAAGAAGAAGAAGAAGAAGAAGAAGATATCAATCGATTCGCAAACTCTCCACCAATTTGCTAGTAGAATTGAAACTTTTGAGTATCAACGCGAAACTATTGAAAATTTTAGTTCTTTCATGCATCATGCATCTCATATGCAGCGCGTTCCAATCCTTGGTAATTGCCTACCCGAATAGAAAATACAATACATTAAAATATCATAAAATTACAATACATTTTATTGATGAACAATCAATTCTTTTGTTCTTCTATTGTACCAATTAAATTGCCTTATTGTTGTTCCAATAAAAGAACAATAAAATCTATTGACAGAAAAATGTTGACAATAGAATTACAATAAATTCTGTTGTAAAGGCAAAAATTTGTTCGAGAAAAAAACGATTTTTTTATTGTTACGGTAGCTAACAACCCCTATTTTCTATTGTAAAACAGCCATTTACAATAGGATTTATGGTGGAAAACAATATTCTTAATTGTTATTCTATTTTGAGCAACAATAGAGTTTATTGTAATTACAATTGCATTTATCGTATTGTTACAATAATTTCTATTGTAATTCTATTGTACTTTTTTATACTTTTAGTATACTTTTAGGGTATTATCAATTGTTGAACTGGGGTGTATGAATGGAATGGCCCAGCTGCTTACAGTGGTTACAGTGCTCTTCTATGTAGAGCGGAATGATTGGTTCAGTGTACTATGTTAGGTTTTCCGTAGTTTACGTCGAGCGGTCGTGTCTTGTATACAACCCCATTTTTTTCAGTATAAACGTCTGTTCTCTGTGATTTTTTCATCAAATGCTGTGTCTGGTTGTCTAAGGTTATCACTGGTTTTGTTTTCTGCATCTAATAGTAAAAAAGAATTAAATGTGTCAAATATTTTGTTTTTTTGTGAGAATTTCCTTGCGTGCTGCGTCTGGTTGGCTAGTCACCGGACAGACAAACAGGGCTATTATATTTATGATGAACAATTTAAAAAAAAAAAATTATAATTATTTGTTTCTAATATTGATGATTCTGAAAACAATACTGAAATTTCTACAGGAATGCTACTCAAAAGAAACAACAGTAGGAGCTTTATTTGCATCTCTAAGATTACATATTAACTTTGTGATTCTCTGATAACCTTTTCGTTGTAGGAGTTCAGTTCAGATGGTTCGCTGAGGTTAATATCTTAAGAATTTTCAGTAACTCCAGAGCTATGGAAGGTCCCAAATACTCTAAGGAATCTATAGGGATATTCAGTGATGAACTTTATAGTTATTAAAAAAACACTAACAAAACAATTTAAAAAAAAATTAAATTATAGGGATATTTTGGAAAATTTCTAAACCATTATAAATTTTTCTCGAAATTTTTATAAGATATTCGCGAGTCCACATTTCTTTGTATCCTCCTGATGCATTGAAGGTGTGCGAGTTCTAGATATCCTAATACCTGATACTCATTACAACATGATAACATAATCAAAATTTTCGACCTCATGGAAATTTATAATTTTCATACTGGGTTTAGTTTAATTTTGAATCAGTTGAAATTGTCCATCTTCAAAATTGATCGGATTAACCATATGTTTTAGTACCATAAGGTTTTTTTTTAAATTTTTGTACTTGAAAAAAAAACCACGTGGTCATAGGGGGGGGGAGGGGGGGTCTGCCAAATGACCACGATAAGCCACATGGGGGGAGGGGGGGGGGGTGAAAATCTTCAAAAATATGACCACGTGGTTTCTGGATGGCCCCTATAATATAATCAATATTCACTATTCAGTTCAATCATAGTTAATTGCCTATATTCCGGGGACGGCCTCTCGACAACGGACCAGATCTTTACTGTGCGGCAAATCCTTCAAAAATGCCGTGAATACCAGGTCCCAACGCACCATCTGTTCGTTGATTTCAAGGCGGCTTACGACAGTATAGACCGCGTAGAGCTATGGAAAATTATGGACGAGAACAGCTTCCCTGGGAAGCTTACCAGACCGATCAAAGCAACGGTGGATGGTGTGCAAAACTGTGTGAAGATTTCGGGCGAACACTCCAGTTCGTTCGAATCGCGCCGGGGACTAAGACAAGGTGACAAGGCAAGGCCCTGCCGTCCTGCTTGGTCACGATTAGTCGACAACTAAGAAGCTTTTACCAAATGCAAAAATTTATTTTCATCTATCTGAGCTTACTTACTTACTTATGGATCCTGTACACCTCCGGTGGTGCAAAGGGCCGACTTGAAAGATTTCCATCCTGAGCGAAGCCCGGCTATCGCTTTAACCTGTTGCCAGGTTAGATTTCGGTCGACTTATTTTATTCCTTTATTGAGGCTTCGCCGCCATGAGCCTCTGGGTCTGCCTCTGCTGCGATGTCCCGCTGGGTTCCAGTCTAATGCTTGCTTACAGATTTCGTTTCCGCCCCTACGTAGAGTGTGGCCGACCCAGCCCCACTTTCGATCCCGAATTTCTGTTGCTATCAGCCTCTGGGGACAACGACGATGGAGCTCGTTGTTTGAGATCCAGTTGTGAGGCCACCAGACCCGAATTATATACCGCAGGCATCTGTTAATGAACACCTGCTGCCGTTAATACACACCATGTTTCGCTATCGTATAACAGCACAGATTTCACGTTAGAGTTGAAAATTCGTATTTTGGTGCGTTCACTTATCTGCCTGTTTTTCCAGATATTTCTTAAACTCGCAAAGGCAGCCCTTGCTTTCTTGATCCGTGCGCCTATGTCGATCTTGGTACCGCCGTCTGACGTCATTTGGCTACCAAGATATTGGAAGCTTTCAACATTCTCCACTGGTTGCCCGGCTACTGTGAAACTGGAAGGAGTCACCGTGTTTACATCCAACGATTTGGTTTTGTTGACGTTGATGACTAAACCTGCCGAGGAGGAGCGCTCGGCAAGGTCGTTGAGCTTACTCTGCATATCAGAGCGCCGTTGCGCGAGTAGTGCAACGTCATCCGCCAATTCGAAGTCGTTTAGGTGCTCCATGGTTATAGGCTGCCATAACAGCCCGCGGTTTGGTTCACGGTCAATCGCATCTACCAGAATCTCATCGATTACGATGAGGAACAGTAACGGTGATAGAATACATCCTTGCCTCACACCAGCTACGACCCGGATAGGGTCGGACAGGACCCCATTGTGCAGCACTCTACACGAAAAGGCCTCGTACTGTGCTTCGATGAGGCCGATGATTTTCTCAGGAACCCCTTGCGTCTCAGGGCGCCCCACATATTCTCGTGATTGAGACGGTCGAAAGCTTTTCGTAGTCAATGAATACCAAGTAAAGGGACTCTTGGAATTCGTTGACCTGCTCCAAAATGATGCGGAGCGTGACAATATGGTCCACACAGGATCTTCCGGCACGGAATCCGGCTTGCTGCCGCCGGAGAGTCGCATCGATCTTCTCCTGAATCCGGGCTAGGATAATTTTGCACAGAACTTTGAGAACGGTACACAGCAACATAATGCCTCGCCAGTTATCGCATACAGTCAGGTCACCCTTTTTGGGCACCTTCACTAAGATACCTTGCATCCAGTCGACCGGGAAAGTTGCGGTGTCCCAGATATTACGAAATAAACGATGCAGTAGTTGAGCGGATGTCATGGGGTCAGCTTTGAGCATCTCGGCTGATATGCGGCCGACCCCTGGGGCTTTATTCGATTTCATGCTTTGGATGGCTGTTGTAATCTCTAGCAGTGATGGAGCTCCGGTATTGACGCGTGTTATACGTCGGATCCTAGGCAGATCATGCCGAGGTGGTGATGGCCTGGCTGGCACTTGAAAGTGCTCAGACCAGCGTTTCAGCTGGTCAGTTGGGTCGGTCAATAACTGATCATTCGCGTCTTTCACAGGCATCGTTGCATTCATCTTCGCCCCGCTTAAGCGTCGTGAGATATCGTAGGGGAGGCGAATGTCCCCGGTTGTGGCGGCTCTCTCTCCTTCGTCGGCCAGAGTGTCTGCCCACGCTCGCTTGTCCCGTCGACATGATTGTTTTACTTCCTTCTCAAGAGCCGTGTATAGTTGACGGGCTAAGACTTTGGCTCCTCTGGTTTTCGATCGCTCTATCGCGGCTTTGGCTTCTCTTAGCTCCTCTATCTTCCTCCAGGTCTCATCGGTGATCCATTGTTTTCTCTGGGTGCGTAGTTCGCCCAGATTGTTCTCGCTGGTGGCAATGAAGGCATTCTTGATGGCAGTCCATTGGTCTTCCACGCTGCCACCTTCCGGAATATCTGCAGCACGCGTCTCCAGTTCTTCAACGAAGGACCGTTTCACCGTGGCATCTTTCAGTCGGCGTGTGTTGAATCGTCGTCCAACTCTTTCCTCCTGCCGACGAATCCGCGCAATGCGCAGGCGTATTTCGCCGATGAGGAGGTGATGATCAGACGCAATATCGGCACTACGTTTATTCCGTACATCAAGAAGGCTCCGTTTCCATTTTCGGCTGATGCAGATGTAGTCGATTTGATTTTCTGTAAAGCCGTCACGGGAGACCCACGTGACCTTGTGAACCGGTCGATGAGGGAAGAGCGATCCCCCGATCACCATGTCGTTATTACCACAAAATTCTGCGAACAGCTCTCCGTTTTCGCTCATTTCTCCGAGACCATGGCGTCCCATAATGCGCTCATGGTTCGAGTTGTCGGATCCGATCTTCGCATTGAAGTTGCCCAAACAGATCTTGATATCACCCTTCGGAATTCTATCTACGACGGCATTGAGTTGACTGAAGAAGTTCTCCTTGTCTTGCAGATCGGCAGCATCGGTTGGCGCATAACATTGGATTATAGTAAGGTTTCGGACCCGTGTTCTAAATCTGGCAACGATTATCCTTTCACTTATAGGTTCCCACTTCATAAGCGCAGAGTGTGCCTGAGCGCTTAGTAGGAAGCCAACTCCGCGATGCCAGGGAGCGTGTTCACCTCGTAAACCAGAGTATAGCAGAACTTGTCCCGACGGCGTTCTGTGTTCTCCAAAGTTTGGCCAACGGACTTCACTCAGTCCCAGGATCTCAAGCTTCATGCGGCGTGCCATGTTCCTATTCGTGTCCGTTGTTTCGCGCTAAGAGTCGTCGCCGTAAAATCAGTAGCTTCCGGGGAATAGCATTTCATACTCAGCCGCTGGATGCCAGAACAGAAGCTGTTGCAGCCGCACCTCCTTGGTGGACAGACGCTCGATCAGTCGGGTCAAATTTGTTTAAAGTCCCACCCAACACCAGGACTAGGCTAGTGCGCTTTGAGCGGCACACGGTCGCTTTGATAGGGCCTGCTTGGAGACACATGCACCTTTAATGGAAGTTCAACAGAGCCCACTGTCGAACCCCACCACATCCTAGGCAGACCCCACAGGACGCACCCTCTCACTCTAGCTGATGTCAGAAGGACAACAGTGCCCAGGCTGCACTACCAGCTAAGTACGCAACCCTTAGCTGGCGGTCAATTGTCATCGGAAGACCCGTGGAAGCGTGAGTATTGGAACTTGTGAGGACCAGGCGCCCCTTCCCGGATGTCAACTCACCATTTCGCAGCCCATCTATCTGAGCGATATGTGTGAATTTTTTTTTATTCCTTTATTTGTTAGGCACTCTGTGTTACTTAACCGCTACTGTGCCGAGATCTACTGTAGTATTCTGCTGTACAGAATCCACACAGAATCTATTTTTAGATTTCTATTACCATTATTATTGTTGGTGCCAGTCCATCTCGTCGTGAGTCCATTGTGTCCGTTTGTCCATGTCGTGTATCCATTAGATCGTTGCATTGTTCGGTTGCCATTTATCCGGGTAACGTTGGAGGAATGCTTCCGAGAAGAACAAGTTGTCAGTCGTCATCAGGCAGCCGTGACGGTAAGACGCGTACCCCAAACGCCACCGTATGGGCTGCGGATCCGGCGACTGACGAGGGTTTGGTGGAGGGGCTGGGAATCAAACCCATGACCATTCGCTTGTAAGGCGAACGTGTAGCCAACTACGCTACGTAACCCCCCCTAATATGTGTGAATGTGAGAATAAAATATAGTTTGCCATACCGGTCGAACTACAGTGTCTTTAAATAGTATCTATCAACACCCCCAAAACCAGCATTGTTTGCTCCCGCAAGTACGGAGTCGCACTGCTTGCGCCCTCTGCTCTCCCAAAATCAGCAATTTGTGCTTTCGCAGGTGCAGATACGCTATACCAGCACCCAGATTGGTCCTAGTTTCGATTTGGAAGTGTCTAATTGTTTCCCCAAAATCAAATTTTCACATCACTTGAAAAAAAGAAATTATTTTGGGATACTTGGATTATGATGGACTTTTGTGCTTGTTGTTCAACATTGCGCTGGAAGGTGTCATGCGGAGAGCCGGGTGTAACAGGTTTGTATTTGTTTCGCGGGTGACATGGACATTGTCGGCCGAACATTTGCAAAGGTTGCAGAACTGTACACCCGCCTGAAACGTAAAGCAACAAAAGTTGGACTGGTGGTGAATGCGTGAAAGACAAATTACATGCTTGTGGGCGGAACCGAGCGCGACAGGGCCCACCTGGGAAGCAGTGTTACGATAAACGGGGATACCTTCGAGGTGGTCGAGGAATTCGTCCACCTCGGATCCTTGCCAACGGCTGATAACAATGTTAGTCGAGAAATACGAAGGCGCATCATCTGTGGAAGTTGGGCCTACTACGGGCTCCAGAAGAAACTGCGGTCAAAAAAGATTCGCCACCGCAGCAAATGTGTCATGTACAAGACGCTAATAAGACCGGTTGTCCTCTACGGACATGAAACATGGACAATGCTCGAGGAGGACTTGCAAGCACTCGGAGTATTCGAGAGACGGGTGATTAGGAGCATCTTTGGCGGTGTGCAAAAGGACGGTGTGTGGCGGCGAATAATGAACCACGAGCTCGCCCAGCTCTACAGCGAACCAAGTATCCAGAAGGTAGCTAAAGCCGGAAGGGTACGATGGGCAACCGTTAACCTAATACACGTTTGTAATAAAGAACTGTTCCAAGTTACAGAAGCTTGGTCTTTTCTTGACTGCAAAGTTCTGCGGACGCCAATAGGTTATAGGCGACAGCAAGAAAGAAGTGGCCGTTCACGGAATCCCTTAGTTCTCTGGAACTGGCTACGATACCTGGGTTTCGCGTTCAAGTGTATCTCGAAGCTTCGAAGTTGTGGGATGCTGTGAAGGATGTTCCAGCAGCGGCTGATGTGAAGTTCAGGGAAATGGACTGTAAGGCGAAATCCCTGCTAATGAGCTTGGTGTCGGACGAGTACTTGGGATGTATCCGAGAAAAGAATACGACCAAAGAAATGTGGAAGGTTATTGAAAATACGTTTGCCAAGAAATCGACCGGAAAGCAAACGGTAATTAGGAAGCAGATCGCTCGTCTTCAATTGAAGGAAAGGACATCAACTCCGGGTGGCCGGCTCAAATCTTGAAGAAAGCGATGTTTGCGCAGCCTTAAGGTTCAAATGTCATACATCAAATCGACTTCTTTTTCTTGCTGTTCGCTTCTTTTTTTTTGCGGAGAGCTACTCATTCGCTCAGATCTGATTTTGTACAAAGTACACAAAAATTTCAAAAGGTATCAAACTCTATATATTTCCACAAAATATTAACGTCCTTTGCAATACCTGTACAGCGCACAGATCATAGTGATACTCAAGGATGAAAACGATCATTCAGTAATTTGCGTTCGATCATTTAGTAGTTTGTCAATAACACATTCCAGAAGCTGAATTTCAAAATATGTTGTATGGTGGACTTCTAGTGCGAAGGTTTTTCTACAACTCTGCCTAATGGTTCGTTGTTTGAATTCCACTAGTAACGGAGTTATAGCTATAGCTTCAGCAACTTAGACTAAATGATAACAAAATTCCAATCATTTAGTTTGAGTTACTGCAACTAGCGCTCTAACTCCGTTATTAGTTGAATTCTAATACCGAACCATTAGGCAAAGTTGTAGGAAAACCTTCGCACTAGAAGTCCACCATACAACATATTTTGATATTCAGTCTCTGGAATGTGTTATTGACAAACTACTAAATGATCGAACACAAATTACTGAATGATCGTTAACATCCTTGGTGATACTCATACACAACCTCAAACATGTATCTGAGATTGATTTGTTGTGCATCCTTCTCCTAATTACACGATTTCCTACATGCATTTTACATGAATGTAAAATTATGATGCAGTTGACTACATTCTCTAATGTTCGTCCAGATTCAATGGATTGTTTACATGACCATATGATCGGTCTTCTCTCTGTGTACATGAAAAGTGATGCCGTTTTAGCATTACATTATTATTTTAGCATTACATTACATTATCAACACTTGAATTATGAAAAAATAAATAACCTGCGTTGCTTATGAATGCTTGCGTTTTTACAGCTCTAGCTCACATCTAATATTTAGTGTCAATATATAGCATGAAAAGCATCATTTTCATAGATTATTGCTTGATGTTTACGTACATATTCGAGAAAACAAGCATAACATATAGAACAAATCAACACGCAACACTGAACAATGATTTTCGAGTATCTGCAAAGTATAAGAGAGCGTGAGAGTAAATCGACGGCTTCCCTTCATGGAAAAATATTTTTTCAACTTTGCAATATTTTCTGCAAAAGGCAGTTTTTTTCAAATAATATTACGAAATTCATCCAAATGAAGCATCCCACGGATGTATTGAAGTCACCACTATATGTTGATGTAGTTTTAAAACAAGAGTGCTTCCCCGATTCAGCTGGGGAATGCATTTTCTCCTCAGTGGGCGGATTTTTTTCCTGGGGGTGGTACAAGCACGTGGCTGTTTTCTTGTCTATGACTGGATTACGGTAATTTGGGCCGCTTCCGGAGTCGTATGACCCCCTTATGACCACTCTTGAAAATCTTCCGGAAGATGATTTGACTTATGAGGTGATGAAGACCCGGTTATTTTTATTTATTCAAACTAAGGCCGAAGTAGCCTGTACGGTATATAAGAGTCTTCTCCATTCGTCTCGGATCATGGTTACACGTCGCCAACCACGCAGTCTACGGAGGGTCCGCAAGTCAACTTTCACCTGATCGTTCCACCTTGCCCGCTGCGCACCTCTCCTTCTTGTGCCCGTCGGATCGTTGTCGAGAACCATTTTCACCGGGTTACTGTCCGACATTCTGGCTACGTGCCCGGCACACCGCAGTCGTCCGATTTTCGCGGTGTGAACGATGGATGGTTCTCCCAACAGCTGATGCAACTCGTGGTTCATTCGCCTCCTCCACGTACCGTCCGCCATCTGCACCCCACCATAGATGGTACGCAGCACTTTCCTTTCGAAAACTCCAAGTGCGCGTTGGTCCTCCACGAGCATCGTCCAGGTCTCGTGTCCGTAGAGGACTACCGGTCTAATGAGCGTTTCGTAGATTGCCAGTTTGGTACGGCGGCGAATTCTATTCGATCGGAGCGTCTTGCGGAGTCCAAAGTTTGTACGATTTCCAGCCACTATGCGTCTCCGAATTTCTCTGCTGGTATCATTTTCGGCAGTCACCAGTGAGCCCAAGTACACAAATTCTTCTACCACCTCGATTTCGTCACCACCGATGCAAACTCGCGGTGGGTGGCTCACATTGTCTTCTCTTGAACCTCTTCCTATCATGTACTTCGTCTTCGACGTGTTGATGACTAGTCCGATCCGCTTGGATTCCCTCTTCAGTCTGATGTAGGCTTCCTCCATCTTCTCAAAGTTACGTGCCATAATATCTATGTCGTCGGCGAAGCCAAATAGCTGGACGGACTTATTGAAAATTGTACCACTCGTGTTAATCCTTGCTCTTCATATTACCCCTTCCAAAGCGATGTTGAATAGCAGACACGAAAGACCATCACCTTGCCGTAACCCTCTGCGCGTTTCGACCCGGTTGCTTAGTGATGAATCGAAGCGTTTGGATCGAATGCATAGTTATGAAGAAAAACCTACTGCATTTGCTGGAGATCAACGCCAGAGACATGGAAGCGAGAAGTTTGACGGAAAATGTGATGGCTGTGGCAAGCGTGGTCACATGAAGAAGGATTGTAGGAATAAGCCCAGCCCTACGAATGGCGAATCCCTAAGTGGCTAAGGAAGCAGGTGTCATCCGTGGAATGAGCAATTATGGCGTACTGATGCATGCGAAGGATGTACTACCTCATGTCGGTGAAGAAGTTTACCAAGGCTGGTGTTGAAGTTGGAAACCTTTACGTTCTTGATATAGCGGTACAACGAGCTAATACTAAGCTTGGTTGAAGTGGAGTGTGCTGAACTGTGGCATCGTCGGCTTGGTCACATCAGTGAAAGCGGTATGGCTACTAGGGTGGTTCAAAAAATCGATTTTGCTCCACAGTGCTCATCTGGTTCTTTACCATGTTCTGAGTGTCCTCTGAAAATTTGAGCTCATTTGGATTAAAACTGATTTAGCACAAGCCGTTGCAAGTTTGCATGCAAATTAGTATGGGGAGATTTATTTTTTCATTATACTGTTAATGACGCTTCCCCATCAAGCGCCTGTTAAAAGAAAACCTACATAGCTAAAAGGAATACTCAACAGCTTTCACTCAGTGAAAACCGCGTCTTAATTAATCGTTCCAATAATTAGTAATCGAATTTAATCTATACCGTGGTTTTCTGGAGCTAATTGCATAACTCATCAACAGGCAACATTGCTGCTCGTGGTGCGAAAGATAGCACACACAAATTCAGGCTACTATGTTGCACTGCACATTTCAGTGATGCCCTCAAAGAAGTTTAACGATCATGACTAAAGATTCGTAACCTGTCTTAAAATCGATTACTAATTATTGGTACGATTAATCAACATGCGGTTTTCGTTGGGTGAAAGCTGTTGAGTATCCCTTTCAGCTATGTAGGTTTTCTTTTAACCTGCGCTCAATGGGGAAACGTCATTAACAGTATAATGAAAAAATAAATTTCCCCATACGAATTTGCATGCAAACTTGAAACGGCTTGTGCTAAATCAGTTTTAATCCAAATGAGCCCAAATTATCAGAGGACACTCAGAACATGGGAAAGAATCAGATGAGCACTGTGGAGCAAAATCGATTTTTTGAACCACCCTAATGGCTACACTGGTGCATGAAAATCTTGCCCTTGGTGTATGTTTCAAACCGGAGAAGTTGAAGTTCTGTGACGTGTGTGTCCTCGGTAAAGACAACCGGGAGCCATTCAATGGTGCAAGAGATCGGGCAACTCGACCGTTGGGACGTATCCACTCTGATGTGTGTGGACCGATTGAACCTATGTCTTGGGATGGACACCGCTACTTTGTTTTGTTTATTGACACTCACTCTCATTATGATGCCGTATATCTGTTAATAAAGAAATCAGTATTTCAAGAATTTGCGGCAATGGCAACAGCAACATTTGGTAACAAGATTTCAAAACTTACGGTAGACCAGGGACGTAAATATTGTTCGAATAGCCAAAAGCAGTATTACAAAGCGATGGGAATACAAATTGAACTTACGGTAGCCTACTCACCGCAGCAAAATGGAGTTGCGGAGAGATTCAACAGAACTTTGATAGAAAAGGTACGTACTTCGCTAATAGGATCCAATTCTCCAAAATCGCTGTAGTGTGAGGCCGTGTACCTGCTAAATCGAAGCTCAACCTCTGCGTTGCCAAGAAATGTGACACCGGCTGAACGCTGGTACAAGAAGAAGCCAAGTCTAGAAATGGTTCGAGTTTTTCGTTGTCAAGCTTTTGCATGGATACCGAACCAACACCGAAAGAAATTGGACGCGAAGAGTTGCAAGCTGTTCATGGTCGGGTACGCACCCAATGGCTATGGAACGAAGAATCGAAACAAATTGTGATTGCTCGTGACGTCAAGTTCAATGAAAACTGTTTCCCCTGGGCCAATGATGGAGAAGATCGTGCTAATGAAAATCTGGTGGTTCCCATAGTCTACGAGCAAGAGGGGGAAGAGCAAACCGAGCAGTTCGATGTGCAAATTGAAACTCTACAGCCTGATGATCAAGTCTTGCTCGAAGATGGCACTGATGATGCAGAAGTTGAAGATGTAACGGAATGCGATGACACCGCGCTCCCTTCGCATTCAGATCTGAACATGTCTTCCGGCCCAAGTGGCGAGCCGTCCACGAGGCGCAGCGAACGGGAGCGCCGATTCCCCGGTAAGTTTCTCAACTATCTTACTGGGTTTAGCGCAAATGATGTTGGTTTTCCCATCCCATCACATGCCCCCGAAACTTATAGGGCCGATGCCCACGTAGCGTTTTTTCAACACTGCGTGCACGTGGCGTTGAAAAAACGCAGGTGTGCATCGGTGCGGTGACGCTGCGTTACCGCTTTTTCCCGATGCACACATGCGTCCTTTTAACGTCGTGTGCACGCAGCGTTGAAAAAACGCTACGTGGACATCGGCCCATAATGAGATTGATACCCGTGAGAATCGTGCCCTTTGGTACCAAGCGGTGCGGGACGAGCTGAACTCAATGAAGGCCAACAATGTGTGGAAGCTGATGAAGAATCCTGGCGGTGTGAAGCCTCTCAAGACAAAATGGGTCTTCCGGCTCAAAGAGCCTGGTCGACCAATTCGTTATAAAGCGCGACAGGTGGTAAAAGAGTTCCTCCAACGTGCAGGAATTGATTTTGAAGATACGTTTGCCCCAGTAGCCAAACTGTCAACGGTTCGTGTGGTGTTAGCTGTTGCCATCAATCAGGGCTTTCATATACACCAGATGGATGTCAAGGCGGCTTTTCTCCATGGTGTGCTGAAGGAGGTTCTCTACATGGAAGTACTCCAAGGCGTAGAAGCAAAAGGAGGTACGATTTGCAGACTTCAGAAATCCCTATATGTCTTAAAACAAGCCTCACGATGCTGGAATGACAGGTTCAATTCAACGCTGCTCAAACTAGGGTTCCGTCAATCAAACGGAGATTACTGCCTTTACGTGTCCACCGCCGAAGGTGCTTCATGTAGATGACCTCATGATAGCCGGCAGAAACATACGAACGATCGAAAAATTGAAGCACTGCCTTACAAAAGAGTTTGAGATGACCGACTGTGGCGAAACAAATATTTTCTTGGGTATGCGGTTTGAATTTAACTCGAACCGTACTGAACTGAAGTTAACTCAAAAGACAGCTGCTTCGAAAATCCTGGACAAATTCGGCAGATCCCCGATGGAAAAAGGACTCCAACTAAGACGCGAAGGATGTTGTACCTCCCAGCCTTACCGGGAGCTTCTCGGCAGTATGATGTATCAAATGTTGTGTGTGCGACCTGATTTGTGCTATCCGGTCAGCTATATGGGAAGATTCCAACAAAAACCGACGGATAACCATTGGCAGGCACTCAAGCGCATTGCCAGATACCTAAAGGGATCAGCTACCATGGGTCTACATTTCACAAAAAACGAAGATAGTAAACCAATCGTAGGATACGTAGACGCCGACTGGGCTTCCGATGCAGAAGACCGCAAGTCAGTTACGGGATTTCTGTTCAAAGTTTTTGGATCAACAGTATCCTGGGCAAGTCGCAAACAAGCTACAGTTTCCATGTCGTCAAGCGAAGCCGAATATGTTGCACTGAGCGCAGCAGTGTCTGAAGCAATATGGTTAGCTGGACTTCTGGAAGGCCTCAACTGCAAGGCACCGTCGGATCCTGTTCTAATATATGAAGATAATAGAGGGTGTATAAGACTGGCCAAGAATGCTGAATCAAAGCGAATCAAACACATTGATATCAAGCATCATTTCATCAAGGATCACGTGGCTGCCGGGAACATCAAACTAGAATCAATTACTACTACCGAGCAGCAAGCAGACCTACTCACCAAGTTGGACGATTCCAGTTTCTTCGCAATAAAATTGGAGTCACCGATTGAGAGGGGGTGTTGCGGATCAAGCAATCGTTGGTCACTAAAAGTGACTACCAGTTGTTTATACCTACTAATAACTACGGACTATTTTTTCATTCCAATTCAAACCGTTAATCCTAACACACGTTTATAATAAAGAACTGTTCCAAGTTACAGAAGTTTGGTCTTTTCTTGACTGCAAAGTTCTACGGACGTCAATATGCAAGAATGCCGGACAGCAACCCTGCAAAGATGGTGTTCGCTTCCCATCCGGCAGGTACGAGACGACGAGGAGCGCAGCGAACGAAATGGGCAGACCAGGTGCAAAACGAATGTGTCGCGATGAAGGTACGTGGAATGCGGTAAGCAGAGTTGTGACGCAAATACTGTCAGAGTTGCAGCGTCGATGGAGAATGGACCAGCAAGCAAGCGTAGGTTTGGAGGTAAATCCAGCACAGTGAGCATTGTTTGATCTCGAGTCGTCGGGGCGCCAGCTAACCGGAAGTCATCTGCCACTTCTGCCAACCGGAATCGTCGGACCGACCTCGGTACTCGATCAGCCAACCTGCTTCGGGCAATGCGCGAAAGCGTCCCCTGCGATAGCCGCCGGTAGTTGGGGCACCATCAGTGCGGAAGTTTCCTTCACCGGAACTGGTGGACCACCCTCGACGCCGGGGGTTTTGAGTGAGGAAGTTTGTAGCACGACCGCCGAGGGATCGAGACAACGTAGCAGTGGATCTCAGCAAGCCAGTCGGCGAACTAGCCTAAGCAAGGCTGTGATGGCAGATAGTTTACGAATACATTTCTGCAGCTCAGCTACGGACGGTAACTTTCTAGCGTCGCCAAGCGGTTAATTTGCAATTTGAATAAAAATCTTGAAAATCCATCGAAAGATAAAGGCTCTATTAATGTTCAAAATCTTCATGATGTCGTGACGGTCCCCAATTTTAGATTCTGATTTGACTCCCAGTACCTTCGGGTAAGACGTTGTCCAACGTCACGAGATATTTGCCGTATAGTACAGATCTGGTCCGTCGTCGAGCGGCCGTCAACGAAGATGGCTTGATAACTTCTCACGAACTCGGTGGAAGATGATGTGAGATATCACTTTGTAGGCGGCATTTGCGATGGTAATTGTTCGAAAGTTCTCGCACTTCAGCTTGTCGCCTTTCTTGTAGATGGGGCATATGACCCTTTGTCCCCTTCAACTCATCCGGTAGTTCAAGGTAATGGTTTCCATCGTCCGCTGAACTGACGTAGTCGACTCCTCCGCTACCTTGACCTTTACTTGCTGTACTTCCATCGCTATTTAAGTGTTCCTCGAAGTGTTTTTTTCTAGCTACGGGCACGCCGCGTCCACGCAAGGTACCCAGCATCAAATGTAGTCGTGGACACGTATACGTATGCATTACTCCATTTGAAGCTGCGTACTTTGCGTGGACGTAGCGTGCACATAGCTTGAAAAACTGCAACGTAGACATCGGACATTGATTTCGGAATTCTTCGTCAATAGAAGGAAAGCGTCAAACAACATTAATTCCAGTTCGCCATATATTGGAAAGCACATCTTAGCATGAAGCATAATATAACGCGCACCACAACTTAGTTCCTAATTCCCAACTCTGCAACAATTCCTACTGCGGATTCTGCGGTTTGGACCATTCGACATTCAAGATCAAATGATCGTAGCCGTGCCCATTGAGAAGCTCAATAGCAGTAGCAGCGTCGCGGCGAGATTTGAAGTGTACGTAGGCGAACCCTTTGCACAGACCGGTGTTCTTGTCGCGAGCCAAAACATCTTGCTGTGCGGACCAATCCTCTTCACCAACTCCTCCAGATCGGCTTCCGTCATCGCCTCCGACAGATTAGAAATACGGATGGCAGTGGTGTCGTCGCGTCCTCTCGGGTTGCCACCCATACCCGGCTTCTGGCTTTCGCGCATACTCAGGGAACGTATTTGCCGCTCTTCGTAGTTGTTGGGGCCATTTCTTGGGGCACTGGAATTGTAAAACAGTAAAATATGATTCTGCTTCACAATATCGCAGTTGAAAAAAAAAATGAATCTGGCGTGATTTTTGAAAACGTCGTAAATCCAAAAGAGAGCCTCTCGTTGTTTACTTTCTCTTTCGATTATTACAAAGCCATTCTAACATTCACATTGGATTTTCCAGCACCGATCTGAAGAAAATGGCTTTGTCTAGTGTGCTGAGGTGAAAATATTGCAACAAATTTGAAACTAGCCTAAATATTAGCAAAAGGGAGCGTTATGAAAGAGAGTCTCTCATTTGGACTTACGACGTTTTCAAAAATCACGCGAGGAATGTTTATTTAATTTTTTTGGATGATGGAATATGAAATTAATGCAATATTGAATAAAAAAGAGAAAACTCAAATAAAAGAAAAGAAATGTGAAACATTATAGAAAAAAAAATAACATCCTATTAAAGCGAGATGCCCTATATGCCACGGAAAAAAGAATAACAGGCATAATTTCGATAAAATACTATCTAAATGCAAATATTCCGAAAGACTTTAAACTGCTTAGAGCCAACAGTTTATAAACAAAATGATTACAACAGTTCCCCATGCAAAGGTTATCAATCTCACCTTGTATAGCTGGTTTAGCTTTTCCAGATTCGTACTGCGCCCTGTATGGGCACTGCACCGACCAATGTTCGCCCTCGCAATTCCGACACTTGGCAATGTTCTTTACCGAATCTAGCGGATTTTCCGACTTTTGCTCCTCCTCCTTGTTGCTAACAAACTGCATGTAGATATCTTCCGAAACCATTGTTGTTCCTGGGTTCGGTCCGGGCTTATCATTCCCCGCGTCGCCGAATTTTTCCAGTTCTTCCGCTTGGCGATGCTCTTCGGAACCTCCAGTCGCGTTATCTTATACGTCCGTGCCGCCTTCACCTTTTTGTCATCTTTGTATTTATGCTCGGTGACGACCTTTTGGCCATTTTCGATAATTTCCGTCGGCGGCGGCAACGAGCCGGAATCTAACTCCACTTCATCGGCCCAGGAGGATTTGATTTCGTCTAGCGCAGGCATCGTCTGAGGAAAGACAAAGAACCACGAGAAAAAAATGACAGCTTGCAAAATGCTTTCGTGTCTGCTTGGCATATTTTGTTAGATGACGAAACGTGATTAACACCAATTTTATTTTACAAAATATATCTTCGCGAAGGTTTCCTCAAGTGAAACAAAAAAACTATTTAGATTGGAACTTACACTTCCTTTTGCAACTTTTTAACTGATTATTTATAAAGAAATTTTGCACAAAACCGTAAAATAACTTTTTTCGTGCCTACGATTTTTACCAGCACTACAAAAATGGCCGATCGAGCGAATGACAATTCTGTCAGAATTTAGTTTCATGTCGACTTAGTTTTATGTCGACCTGAGATGAGATAAACACGCTCGTTTGGCTCAACTCAAATTTGGGTCAGTTTAATGCTACGTACACACCAGTCAAGCAGTTCGACGAACATTGACTCCACCCCCAAGAAAACGCTTCGGTTGCTGCTTTGTTGGAACGTGTGTGAAGTTGTTCGAACAACCATTTGACAGTTGGCGGCTCGGTTGAGAAAAATTAAAACGGTTTGATTTTGGTTTGAGTTGTCGGGGGTGGAGTCAAGGTTCGCCGAACATGTTTGAGCATTTGTAGTGAAGTTGCACAAACCCCATATATTTTTTGATGGTTGGTGCTCGAGTTGGTGCTTCGGTCGTTCGTGTGTGATATTGTTGGTCGAATAAATTGATTGTTCGTGTCGGTGTTGATAAAAATTGATGAATGTTTGAATAAACGGGAGGTGGAGTCAATGTTGGTCGAACTGCTTGACCGTGTGTACGTTCCATAACTCAAAATCGTAAAAACTGGCTCAAGACAAAATTGAGTTCATGGCCTTGAACTCAATTTTGAGTCACTACCCACACAGCAAAAAAAGTTGTTGAATATTACATCGAAATCGCTGCAACCACCTAAGTCCATCGATTGTTTAATATTACACTGCACGATGTACTCAAGAGCTTGCTGTGTAATAAGTAGGAGCGATGTAATTTTTACCGATGTAATCAAAAAGACGACGTAACCATAGCGATGTAAAAGAAAAAGATGTAATACAGTCCGATAAGCATGGTAAAATATGTTGAAATACAGTTATTTTCGAGGAGGTGCGATTGTTTTGATGATTAAATTAGTATTTTGAGATTTTTTTGATCATAACTTTATTAATTACTATTGAATTTGCGCCTATGTTCTGGATCTATTTTTTTATTAAATAACATGGCGGTAGGTGAGCAGCTACTTGAAACTCGCAGGCCAGGTCCAGACGAGTTATATCCGAGCGGCGCAACGATGGTCTTGAAAGAATTTAGATGCTGAAAAACGCAAAAAAAATTAATAGTAAAAACAGGTGCGGATCGATGATATTTATTTCATTGCCGATTGAGGCTACAAACTTCCACTCGATAAAGATTATTCTTACTCGATAAGGATAGTTTTTATTCTCCAATAAGCGTTCCTTCTGAAAATGCTCCAGAAACTCCCCCAGAAATTTCTCAAGAATTTGTTTAAGAGTCCCACTGCAATTTCTCCAGTTCCCACTGGAATTGCTCCAGCAGTTCTTGTAGAATTCCTCCAGGAGTTGCTTCTGGCATTGATCCAGGAGTTCCTATCGAAATCGGCCTAGGAATTTTCAATGGAATTGCTCCAGGAGTTTCTCTTGGAATTACTTCAGCAGTTCTCTTAGAAATCCTACCGAAGGTTCCCTTGGAATAGCTCCAGTATTTCCCACTAGAATTGATCCAGGAATTCCCACTAGATTACTCCAGGAGTTTACACTGGAATTGCTTCAGCAGTTCCTTAAGAATTCCTCCAGAAGTTCCTTTTGCAAAAGCTACAGGAGCTCCCACTGGAATTGCTTTCGCAGTTCTCTTGAAATTTCTCCGGAAGATCCCGTTGGAATTGCTCCAGGAGTTCCCATTTAAATTGCTTAAGTAGTTCTCTTGAAATTGCTCCAGGAGATTCTCTTGGAATTGCTTTAACAGTTCTTCAAGAATTCCTTCAGCAGCTCCCGACAAACAATTTTAGCTGAATTAGCTAGTTTTTAAGCCGAAGAAGACTATTTTTGGTCATACAAGTGCTTAACCCAGCTCCAATGTTTGCTCCAGAAGCTCATATTGGAATTGCTCCAGGAGTTCCCACTGGAATTGCTTCAGCAGTTCTTGTAGAATTCCTCCAGGAGTTGTTTCTACAAATCGCTTCCACTGGAATTGCTCCAGGAGTTCCTCTTGGAATTGCTCGAGGAGCTCCCACTGGAATTGCTTCCGCAGTTCACTTGGAATCTCTTTGGAATCGATCCTGGAGTTCCGCTAATGTTTTTCTCTTCATTCTCATCCAGGAGATTATCTTGGAATTGTTTGAACAGTTCTTCAAGAATTCCTCTAGCATCTCCCACTATAAGTTCTCCAGAAGTTTCTATTGGAATTGCTCCAGGGGCTCTCACTGGAATGGTTCCAGGGGTACCCACTGGATTGCTTTAGCAGTTTTTGTAGAATTGCTCCAGGAGTTCCCATCGAAATTTTTCAGGCCCTTGGAAATGCTTCAGGAGTTCTCACTGGAATTCATCCAGGAGTTTCCACTGGATTGCTCCAGGAGTTTCTCCTGGAATTACTTCAGCAGTTTTATTAGAATTCCTCCAGGAGATCTCCTTAGAATTGATCCAGGAGTTCCCACTGGTTCAAGAGGTTCTTCCTAGAATTTCCCCAATGTTCATACTGCAATTCCCACTGGTCCTCACAGTGGAATTGCTCCATGAGTTTCTACTGGAACTGGTTCAGCAGTTCTTGTAGAATTCCTCCAGATGTTCCTCCTAGAATAGCTCCAGAAGCTCCTATCGAAATCGCACTAGTAGTTTCCACTGGAATTGCTTCAGCAGTTCTTTTAGAATTTCTCCAAGAGTTCCGCTTCGGAATTGTCTTAGGAGTTTCCACTGCAATTGCTCCAGAAGTTCCTACTGGAGTTGCTTCAACAGTTCTTTTTGAATTCATCTTTGAGTTCCTCTTGAAATTGCTCCAGGACCTATCACTGCAATTGCTTCAAAAATTCTCAATGGAATCGCTTCAGCAGTTCTTTTAGAAGTCCTTCAGTGGTGTTTATTGGAATTGCTCTAGGAGTTCCATTTAGGATTGCTCCAGAAGTTCTCACTGAAATTACTGCATGAGCTCCCATTGGAATTGATCTAGGAGCTCTCACTGGAATTCCTCCAGGAGTTTCTACTGAAATCGCTCTAGGAGTGTCCACTGGAATTGCTTCAGGAACTTTTCTGAATTCCTCCAGGAGTTCCTCTTTGGAGTTACTCCAGGAGCACTCACAGGTTTTGATCCAGTAGCTCCCACTGGAATTTACACTGGAATTGCTTCAGAAGCTTGTTCAGAAGTTCTTTTAGAATTCCTCCAGGAGTTCCTCTTGGAAAAGTTCCCCCTTGAGTTCCCACTGAAATTGATCCAGGAGCTCCTCTTAAAATTGCTTCCGCAGTTCTCTTGGAATTTATCCATGAGATCTCTTTGGAATCGATCCTGGAGTTCCGCTTAAGTAGTTTCCTTGAACAGTTCTTCAATAAATTCTTCAGCAGCTCCCACTAGAAGTTCTCCAGAAGTTCCTATTGGAATTGCTCCAGGATCTCTCACTGAAATGGTTCCAGGAGTTCCCACTGGATTGCTTCAGCAGTTCTTGTAGAATTGCTCCAGGAGTTCCTGCCGAAATCGCTCTAGGAGTGTCCACTGGAATTGCTCCAGGAGTTCTACTATTTCCCAAATTTGAATTAAGTTCTAATAACTGAACAATTGCACAACTGAAACTATCGCTTATCAGTACCCCTCTCCGATGATTTGAGGCACAAAGGAACCGAATTTCGCAAAACCCAACTGACGAAAGTTTTGAATTTTTCCAACGATCATTTTGATGTAATAAAAAGTATATGTCACCGCAATAAATTTTGCAGGAAGCTCTTTTTACTTCAACCAAGTTTTTTAAATTCCATACAAAAGTTACCATTTCGGGAGAGCAGCCAACAACATATTTTCTTGTGGCGCACGGCAGGAAAGGAGCGATGAGAGCGATAGAAAGTCCGTCAACTTTGTATCTAGCGTGTGTTGGCCGTAGAAGGGAACCCCCTCACAAAGAATAACAACTAGAGTTCCCTCTCTACACCACGGCAGGCTACTGACTGATAATTCTGCCAGCAGCTGCAGTTCTCTTTATTCAACAATAGGTATATACAATAATCCATAACAAACTTCCTTAATCTATACCAAAGAGCAACTACAACTAACCGGCGCCCGCTTCTTATCCATCTTCGATCTACAGCGAAGCGTCGCACACTACCTGATATTCCAACACTCCTCCTTAGTGTGCACGCCTCGCAACTCTCCTGGCTCCTCCTAACACCGAGCCTCCCGTCCAGAGCTCCTCCTCGCTGGAACAATTCCTCCTGGTCCAAATTCGTTGCCCGTACAAATGGCCTCTATCCGACGTTTGCACAGCACCAGCTCCTGAATGTTCCGACGCTCCTCCTGGACGCTGACCAGCCAGCATCCTACCGAACGTTCCAGCCTCCTGATGAATGCTGTCCGGCGCTACCCAAGACTTACGTGGCTGATCCATGATCCCACTGCGCCACGCGACTTATGCGGCCGATCCATGATCCCACTGCGATAACGTCGACGGCAATAACATCCCACTAATATGGAGAATGGGAATCGTTCCTGGGCCCATAACCTGTTGGCCAGATAAGGGAACCCCCTCACGAAAAATAACAACTAGAGTTCCCTCTCTACACCACGGCAGGCTACTGACTGATAATTCTGCCAGCAGCTGCAGTTCTCTTTATTCAACAATAATCCATAACAAACTTCCTTAATCTATACCAAAGAGCAACTACAACTAACCGGCGCCCGCTTCTTATCCATCTTCGATCTACAGCGAAGCGTCGCACACTACCTGATATTCCAACAGCGTGACACTAGAAAAAAGCGTATTCCTATTTGTGAACACGAAGATATCAAATATAGGAATGAGATGAGATAAACAATTGAAAATAAATAAGACAAAAAAGACAAATCAAACAAATAAGCCAAATTAAACAAATAAGACCAATAAAACAAATAAAGCAAATAAGACAAATAAGACAAATTCTTTCGGAAGTTCCTCCAGGAGTTCCTTCGAAAGTTCCTCCTGGAATTCCTAAGGAAGTTCCTCCAGGAATTCCCAAAGAAGTTCCTCCAGCAGTTCATTCGGAAGTTCTTCCAGGAATTCCTAAGAAAGTTCCTCCAGGAATTCCTTCGGAATATTCTTCCAGGAATTCCTCCGGAAGTTCCTCCAGGAATTCATTCGGAAGTTCTTCCAGGAATTCCTTCGGAAGTTCCTCCAGGAATTCCTTCGGAAGTTCCTTCAGGAATTCCTTCGGAAGATCCTCCAGGAATTCCTTCGGAAGTTCCTCCAGGAATTCTTTCGGAAGTTCCTCCAGGAATTCCTTCGGAAGTTCCTCCAGGAATTCCTTCGGAAGATCCTCCAGGAATTCCTTCGGAAGTTCTTCCAGGAATTCCTTCGGAAGTTCCTCCAGGAATTCCTTCGGAAGTTCCTTCGGAAGTTCCTTCAGGAATTCCTTCGGAAGTTCCTCCAGGAATTCTTTCGGAAGTTCTTCCAGGAATTCCTTCGGAAGTTCCTCCAGGAATTCCTTCGGAAGTTCCTCCAGGAATTCCTTCGGAAGTTCCTCCAGGAATTCCTTCGGAAGTTCCTCCAGGAATTCCTTCGGAAGTTCCTCCAGGAATTCCTTCGGAAGTTCCTCCAAGAATTCCTTCGGAAGATCCTCCAGGAATTCCTTCGGAAGTTCCTCCAGGAATTCCTTCGAAAAGTTCCTCCAGGAATTCATACGGAAGTTCCTCAAAGAATTCCTTCGGTAGATCCTTCAGGGATTCCTTCGGAAGTTCCTCCAGGAATTCCTTCGGAAGTTCCTCCAAGAGTTCCTTCGGAAGTTCCTCTAGGAATTTCTTCGGAAGTTCCTCCAGGAATTCCTTCAGAAGTTCTTTCAGGGATTCCTTCGGAAGTTCCTCCAGGCATTCTTTCGGAAGTTCCTCCAGGAATTCCTTCGGAAGATCCTCCAGGAATTCCTTCGAAAGTTCCTCCAGGAATTCCTTCGGAAGTTCCTCCAGAAATTCCTTCGGAAGTTCTTCCAGAAATTCCTTCGGAAGTTCTTCCAGAAATTCCTTTGGAAGTTCTTCCAGGAATAACTTCGGAAAATCCTCCAGGCATTCTTTCGGAAGTTCCTCCAGGGATTCCTTCGGAAGTTCTTCCAGAAATTCCTTCGGAAGTTCTTCCAGAAATTCCTTCGGAAGTTCTTCCAGAAATTCCTTTGGAAGTTCTTCCAGGAATAACTTCGGAAAATCCTCCAGGCATTCTTTCGGAAGTTCCTCCAGGGATTCCTTCGGAAGTTCCTTCAGGGATTCCTTCGGAAGTTCCTCCAGGGATTCCTTCGGAAGTTCTTCCAGGAATTCCTTCAGAAGTTCTTCCAGGAATTCCTTCGGAAGTTCCTCCAGGAATTCCTTCGGAAGTTCCTCCAGGAATTCCTTCGGAAGTTCCTCCAGGAATTCCTTCGGAAGTTCCTCCAGGAATTCCTTCGGAAGTTCCTCCAGGAATTCCTTCGGAAGTTCCTCCAGGAATTCCTTCGGAAGTTCCTCCAGGAATTCCTTCGGAAGTTCCTCCAGGAATTCCTTCGGAAGTTCCTCCAGGAATTCCTTCGGAAGTTCCTCCAGGAATTCCTTCGGAAGTTCCTCCAGAAATTCCTTCGGAAGTTCTTCCAGAAATTCCTTCGGAAGTTCTTCCAGAAATTCCTTTGGAAGTTCTTCCAGGAATAACTTCGGAAAATCCTCCAGGCATTCTTTCGGAAGTTCCTCCAGGAATTCCTTGGGAAGTTCCTCCAGGAATTCTTTGGGAAGTTCCTCCAGGAATTCCTTCGGAAGTTCCTCCGGGAATTCCTCCGGAAGTTCCTCCGGGAATTCCTCCGGAATTTCCTCCGGGAATTCCTCCGGAAGTTCCTCCGGGAATTCCTCCGGAAGTTCCTCCGGGAATTCCTCCGGAAGTTCCTCCGGGAATTCCTCCGGAAGTTCCTCCGGGAATTCCTCCGGAAGTTCCTCCGAATTCCTCCGAAGTTCCTCAGGATTCCTCCGGAATTCCTCCGGAAGTTCCTCCGGGAATTCCTCCGGAAGTTCCTCAGGAATTCCTCCGGAAGTTCCTCCGGGAATTCCTCCGGAAGTTCCTCCGGGAATTCCTCCGAATGTTCCTCCGAGAATTCCTCCGGAAGTTCCTCCGGGAATTCCTCGGAAGTTCCTCCGGGAATTCCTCCGGAAGTTCCTCCGAATTCCTCCGGAAGTTCCTCCGGAATTCCTCCGGAAGTTCCTCCGGGAATTCCTCCGAAAGTTCCTCCGGAATTCCTCCGGAAGGAGGAAGGAATTCCTCCGGAAGGAGGAAGGAACTTCCGGAGGAATTCCCGAAGGAACTTCCGGAGGATTTCCCGAAGGAACTTCCGGAGGATTTCCCGAAGGAACTTCCTGGAAGAACTTCCGGAGGAATTCGGAGGAATTTGCTCCTGGAGTTCCTCCTGGAATTGCTTCAGGGGTTTTCTTAGAATTCCTCCAGAAGATCCCCTAAGAATTGATCCAGGAGTTCCCACTGGTTCAAGAGGTTCATCTTGGAATTGCTCCAATATTCAAAATTTTTTGAATTCCTACAGGAGTTCCCTTTTGGAGTTGCTTCAGGAGCTCTCACTACATAAGTAGTTCTCTTGGAATTCCTGAAGGAGTTCCTCTTGAATTGGCTTCAACAGTTCTTCAAGAATTCCTTCAGCAGTTCCCACTGTAATTGATCCAGAAGTTCATATTGGAACTGCTCCAGGAGCTCTCACAGGAATTGATCTAGGAGTTCCCAATGGAATTGCTTAAGCACTCCAAACTCCTCCAGGAGTTCCCATCGGAATTGCTCCAGGCGTTTTCGCTGGAATTACTCCAGCAGTTCTATTGGAATTCTCAAGGAGATCCTTTTGGAATTGCTCCAGGAGTTTCTTCTGAAATTGCTCCAGGAGTTCCTATTGAAATTGCTCCACCAGGAGCTTTCACAGGTGTTGATACAGTAGTTCTTTAAGAATTCCTTCAGGAGTTCCTCTTAGAATTGCTTCAGCAGTTTTCTCGGAATTCCTCCAGGAGCTCCCCTTGGAATTGCTCCAGGAGTTCGCACTGGTTCAAGAGGTTCCTCTTGGAATTGTTCCAGGAGTTCACACTGCAATTGCTCCATGAGTTCCTACTGGAATACCTCCAGGAGTTCCTCCTAGAATAGCTCCAGGAGCTCCTATCGAAATCGCTCTAAGAGTTTTCACTGGATTTGCTTCAGCAGTTCTTTTAGAATTTCTCCAGTAGTTTCCCTTGGAATTCCTCCAGGAGTTCCCCTTTGGATTTGCTCCAGGAGCTCTCACTGGATTTGATCCAGAAGCTCTCACTGGAATTACATAAGTAGTTCTCTTGGAATTCCTCTGGGATTTATTCTTGGAATTGCTTCAACAGTTCATCAAGAATTCCTCCAGCAGTTCCCTCTGGAGTTGCTCCAGAAGTTCATATTGGAATTGATCCAGGAGTTTCCAATGGAGCTTAAGCAGTTTTTTTAGAATTCCTCCAGATCTCTCATGGGAATTGCTACAGGTGTTCTCGCTGGAATTACTTCAGCAACTATCATGGAGTTCCTAGGAGATCCTTTTGGAATTACTAACGGAGTCCTTCTGAAATTGCACCAGGAGTTCCTATCGAAATCGCTCTAGGAGTTCCTACTGAAAGTTCTTCAGCAGTTTTCTTAGAATTTCTCCAGGAGATCCCCTTGGAATTGGTCCAGGAGTTCTCACTAATTCAAGAGGCTCCTTTTGGAATTGCTCCCTCCTCTTCTATCGAAATCGCTCTAGGGTTTACTGGCATTGCTTCAGCAATTCTTCTAAAATTTCTCCAGGACTCCCCTTGGAATTGCTCCTGGAGTTCCCACTGCAATTGCTCCATGAGTTCCTCTTGGACTTGCTTCAACAGTTATTTTAGAATTCCTCCAGAACTTTCCTTTGGATTTGCTCTAGAAGCTATCATTGGAAATTGCTCCATTGGTTCCCATCGGAACTACTTCAGCAGTTCTTGTAGAGTTCCTCCAGAAGTTCCTATCGAAATCACTCTAGGAGTTTCTACAAGAATTGCTTTATCAGTTCGTTTAGAATTCCTTCAGGTGTTCCACTTGGAATTGTTCCTTTTGGAATTGCTCCAGGAGTTCTCACTGGAACAGCTGATCTCTTGGAATTCCTCCAGGAGATCCCTCTCCAGAAGTTCTTCTTGGGCATTGATTCAACCGTTCTTTTTGAATTCCTCCAGTAGCTCCCGTTGGAATTGCTCCAGGAGCTCTCAACGGAATTACTCCAGGAGTTCCTTCTAAAATTGCTGAAATCGCTCTAGGAGTTCCTAATGGAATTGCTTCAGTGGTGCTTTTAAAATTTCTCCAGTAGTTTCATTTGGAATTACTTTAAGAGTTCCCACTGGACTTGCTTCAGCAGTTCTTTTGGAATTTTTCCAGGTGTTCCCCTTAAAATTGCTCCAGTACCTCTCACAGAAATTTACCCAGAAGTTCCCAGTCCCATCTTTCCGCTGAGAATCATTCCGGGATTCCATAAAGAATTTTTCCGAAATTCCGCTGGGAATCATTCCGGAATTATGCTGGGAATTCTAGTGAGATTTTGCTGGAAATCATTAAGGAATCCTTCCGGAATTCTTCCTGGACTCCAGGAAACCCTTCTGGAATTCTGCTGAGATGCTATCCACGTTTTCGCACAGAATTCTTTCGCAATTCCGCAGAAAACCCTTCCGGAATTTCTCTGGGAAGATTTCCTGGATTCCGTTGGGATTCCTTCGGGATTCCGCTGGAAATCCTTCTGGGCTTCCGTTAGGATTTTTTTTCAGTATTCTGGGCATAATTCCGGGTCCTCGCTGAGAATCCTGCCGGGAATCTGCTGATTTTTTCGGCATTCTACTGGGAATCGCTCCGGGACTTCGGAATTCTGCTGAGAATCCGATGTTTCGCTGGAAATCCTTTCCAAATTTCGCAGAATCCTTTTAGAATACCCCTGGGATTCCTTCCGGGACTCCACACATTCCTGTAGTTCGCAGAGATTCATTTCAGGAACAGTCCCCGAATCAGTTCTTTATCATGACAGCTTGCGAAAAAGTCTTTCACGGTATGATACGTATTGTAGATGTATACAGGGTTGATAAGTGAAAGATTTATTCATTATCTTTTGGATTCAATCCCTGATCTCGATTTGATGAGAATCCGCAAATGATTTAATCGAAAATTCTTAAAGAAATCCGATGGGAATCTTTGAAGCACTCTGTTATGAATCCCCTGAAGATTTATCTGAAAACTTCCAAATGATTTCAATGGGAATCCGCAAATGATTTCATTGAGAATCCTAAAAATAATTCATTGAGAATCCATAAAGCACTCTATTACCCGAGCAGGTACGACGACCTCTATAACAGAAGTTGGTAGGAACTTGGCTTGCATAAGGTATAAAAAACAAACAAAAAATAACAAAAATGAATGCAAATGAATAACAAATACTATGCTCAAATATTTTAATACCACACGAATAATAATTTGTTATGCGTTCGGTATTGTAATAAGTGAATGAGTTAGGCTTGAATTAGTTTGCATATTATTTTTAGGTATTATTTGTTTCAGCAGATAACCAGTTAGGCACACCTAGTTCATACCAGTGTAAGGTATCAATAACAGGATGGAGTATAATAGATTTATTTACTCCTGCTCGGATTTGAATCCCCTAACGATTCCATTGGGATATGCTGAATCATTCCGACATCAATCTCCAAATAATTTCAATTGAAGTATCCAAACGATTGCAATGGGAATCTCCAAATGATTTGATTGAGAATCATAAAAGAAAACCATTGAGAATCCTTAAAGCACTTGGTTTTGAACTATGAACGATTCCATTGGATTTTCCTGAAATACTCCGACATGAATCCCCAAACGATTCCATCGGGATTTTCTGAAACATTTCGACATGAATCCTCAAAGTAAACCAATGGGATCTCCTGAAGGATTCCGACATGAATCCCCAAACGACGTCAATGGGAATCCCCAAATAATTCCATTGAGAATCCTCAAAGAAAACCATTAGAAATCCCTAAAGCATTCCGTTAGGAATCCACAAACGATTTCATTGGGATTTACTAAAAAAAATCCGACATAAATCCTCAAACGATTCCCCAAATTATTCCATTGAGAATATTCGAAGGAATCCATTGAGAATCCCTAAAGCACTCCGTTATGAATTCCCAAACGATTCAATTTTGATTTCCTAAAATATTCCGACGAATATTCCCATGAAGCATTCCGACATGAATACGCAAACGATTTCCAGAAGAACACCGACAAAAATCCTCAAACGATTTCAATGAGAAACCCCAAACGATTCCATTGGAAATTCCTGAATGATTCCGACATGAATCCCCAAATGATTTCAATTGAAATCTCCAAACGATTGCAATGGGAATCCTCAAAATATTCCGCCGAGAATCTTCAAAGAAATCCATTGGGTATCCTTAAAGCACTCCGTTTTGAATTTCTAAACGATTCCATTGGGATTTCCTTAAGGATTTCAACGTGAATCTCCAAACGATTTCAATTGAAATCTCCAATCCAATCCAATCCAATTGAAATCTCCAATCTCCAGAGCTAACAAGTTTTACATTGACTCTATTGACTCTAACAGCCCTATGTAGCCGAATAGGCGAAATATAGTGCTATGTATAGGTTACCTGAGTATGACAATCCTCAGATGATTTCATTGAAAATCCTCAAAGGAATCCATTGGGAATCCCTAAAGCACTCCGTTATGAATCCCCAAATTTCATTCAATTGGGATTTCTTGAAGGATTTTAATTGAAATCTGCTTCAATGGGAGTCCGCAAAGGAATCCCTAATGCACTACGTTAAAAATCAATCTGGATAAGCTGAAAAATTCCGTTGAATTCCCAAACATTCCGACATAAATACTCAAACGATTTGCAGATGGATTCCTACATGAATCCCCAATTGAAATATTCAAACGATTATAATGGGAATCCCCAAATCATTCCACTGAGAATCTTCAAAGGAATCCATTGGGAATCCGTAAAGCACTCCGTTATGAATCCCCAAACGATTTAATTTGGATTTAAAAAAACATTTCGACATCGAACGACGTCAATGGGAATCCTCGAAAGATTCCATTGAGAATTCTCAAAGAAATCCCAAAAGCACTCCGCCTAACAGCCTAAAGCGTAACAGCACGCGGCAAGACTGTGAAGCCCACATAGATTCGCCGAATGATTTCATTTAGAATCTTCGGAAAATCGCTAGGTCGGTTTATTTATATTCCATTAGAGTCCCCAAGTCCCTGTAAAATTGATTTATGAATCTCTTTTGGAATATTTCAAGAATTCCTTTCGCAGCCCTATTTTATTTGGTATCCCAAAGGAATTCACAAGATACTTCTTTCGGACTGTACAACGGTTTCCTTTCAGAACACAATACAACTTTTGTAATATTTTTCTACAGACTGCCGATTGTAAATATGTAGAATCTTCTTCTAAGCAATTGATGCGGCGGAACGGCGACGGAAACGGCAAGATTTGACAGTAAGCCCATATATTTTCTGTAAAATTTGTCGTTTAAGTTGCCGTTCCACTGGCAAGCTTTAGGACAACAAGAAACAATATTGCACTCTGGTACCACCCATAAGCGAATACTCACGTTAAGTTCATTTTATGTTCCGACGAAGCAAATTTGGGTATTCCGCTGAAATACCAACCAGTATCGTTCTGCTATTCATCAGCTAGCATGCAAATCATACAGGTTGGGAAGTCCGACAACCGGTCGTGGAAGTTTTGCCGTACATATTCTCCATTTGCTTCGTGCGAAACGCACGGATCCGACATTGTTTTGCCTAGGGTCCACCGTGAGTCTTCCGCTGCTTCTTCGACAGTAGGTGCATCGATATATGAAAACCTTAGACAAAAAAAAAACAGGTTAGAAAATTTCTGCCGTATAGCGTCATTGAAAGTATTTAATTTTAATCAATTTTACATATTTTATTGAACTTACCTTTGCTGGCGATGTTCCGTGGATGTGGATGATGTCGTGGTGGATGGTCACTTTATAAATTACTTTGCATTTTCGCGGAAATCGCGGAAAAACATACAAAAAATCGGGCTAATCTTCGTCCGATGAAGTTCTGTACCGAACGATGACGACCGGACGACCGAAGTGAAATGAAAACTGAGACAGTGTTGCTAGATTCAAAATTGCATATCTTTAGAATGTGATATTCCATCTAACTTGTGTAATACTACACAAATGCATTAGAACCACTTGGTTGCATCTGTTTATATGTAATATCCTATTTCTAAATATTTTAATATTACACTAAATTAACGTACAGCCAACCGATAGGTTTTGGGTTTGTGTAATTTAAGGGCGATGTGAAAATACATACAAAATGATGCTATATTACATCTTTTATTAGCGTTTACATTGCTTTTTCGGTACATCGCGCAAATTACGTCGATGCAATTTACAATTATTTTTGCTGTGCAGGTAACCATTAAGCACTTTAATAAGCCTTATATAAACCATAAAACAACATTTCAGTGCCTATAAGCTGTATATATGATTTTCAAGTGCTAATTAGCCGTATAAACTTCAAGCATTGAAAGAAGCCGTATATCGGTATATAACGCTTTGATATAAGCCTTGTGGATTCAAGCCGAATAAGGGAATTATTATTACCAATTTAGAGCTACTATCTATGACGTTTGGTAGAATCAATAACAATCACACCTATAAATTTATAACCTGTCTCTTTCACTCGCATTAGAAACATTTTTTTTGTAAATCATAAATAGTCTACAACACATTGCATGGACCATGCCGGATAAATACTGTATGAGCTGTGAATGTGTTCTACGGCAATATATTTATTGACCTTACCTAAAAGATACCTTTAGATAGGCTTCTTAAATACAAAAAAAAAGTTCCGTCCAATTATTTACACATGATTCATTTTTCATTTCCAATGCCTGGTTCAATGCTTTCTCGCCAAGTTTCTCGCCCTTTGATTCAAAGACATCAGATGAAATCCTTCTGTTTTTATCCCTTCCCAGCAATACACCCATTCAAATCCGTGATGGATCAGATGGTAAAGTAAGCAGCAAACCTGAACCAAAACCAAAACCTGAACACAGTTCAAGCGTTCAATCCCGGAATTAAATATGATAAGCAAAAAAATCATCGAATCCCAATGGGAAGAAAAAAGAAAGAAAGCAAACAATTATTTTTCATTTCTTTTTTTCGTCCCGTTCCAACTCGTCTAAAAATTTTGACATTTTGGCATAGGCGTGGAAAAATTGGTAGGGGCAAGCACTATATCAGCCAAATAATTCGCCAAAAGCGGCTTTTGAGCAGCACTAAAATATAATTTAAATCTTATTAGCACTGTTGTTCAAGTTTTTATGCGACTATAGAACCGAAATAAAGTCGCTTTTTACGGCTTAATGGTTACTTGGGTATGAGAGTGAAATCAGGAGTGATTCAGTTTCATTCCAAATTTTCGACCACTATTCTAGTTTGAATCTGGAGCCAAATAGAACAAACTCGCTGGTTTCCCCAGCAGTGTTCTATTCATGTTTTTCAAACTTTCAATTAAATGAAATCATCATGTTGAAGCCAAGAAAGGCGCCGTAATTGCAAAGTGGATTGATCCTTAGATAAAATGACGCATTCATACACCAAATCAATTGGAAAATATTTGAATCTCGTGATTCAATCGTGTTTCAAATCAGCAGAAAATAGAACGGAGCGTTATACCAGTTTTATTTTTTTGACATTTGACTGGTATAAAAAATGAATCTAGAACAGCTGCTGGGAAAATGAATGTTTCAAATTCATATTCAAACTGACAGCCCCGAACGATTTGATTCACTGCTGATTTTACCCTCTTTAAGTTATATTTCGACACAGTTGTTTCATAAGGGCCAATGTCGCAATGAGCTCGAATGGAGAAAAATGGGTTCGAATGTTCCATGACATGTTTTCAATTATAGTTCGAAAAGTAAATGGTATTTTAAATGTTAATAGTTTGCATGAAATACATCCATATCTAATCATAGAAGCCACATGTAAATAAAATTTACTTCGGATTTATTTCGATTTGAAAATGTGATTAAAGAACTAGTCGTCCTTTTTTTCTAACAGTGTACACTTGCGCCCTTCAGAAATGCGCCATAATGTTTTTCACAACATCCTTTTCGCCCAAATTCCACGCCCGGCTGTCAACCTATTTGTCAATATCGCCTGTTTGCATCGCCCCGTTGTGTTTTCAAAGTACCGTTTAGCCCTTTTGCTCACATGTGTTTTTGATGCAAGAACGAAGTGTCATAATGCGGAAATAAAAGACAGCTTAGCCCTTTTGCTGCCATGGAGAAAACGGGGCGCAATTCGCACCAAGAAAAAAATCCAAAGGAAATGTAATATCGCCCTTCTGTATTTTTCTGTTTTTACAGCAAAAAAAAACAACATTTTGTACCATTTTTAATATGCTACATATAGTACATTTCCACACTCCAAATAATCTAAACGTTGTTTCCACCTGAATTTTCAGGTACATCTTACGTGCACACGTAACTGGAACTGCTTCAGAAAATTCAGGTGAAACTTACGTGTCCGGTGAATTCTATCCAAAACTCTGGTAGAACTTACCTGATTTTCACGTAGAATGAAAATTCTATTGACAAATCAGGTAAAGGTTACGTGAATTTCAGGTGGAAAAGAATCTACGTACTTTTTCAGGTGGAAACAACGTGCAGATTTTTTTGGGTGCAGGAGGTTCGATCTATGTCATAAACTCGATTTGTTTACATTTGCGACTTCGGCCCTTATGAAACAACTACACGGATAAAATGAAAAAAGCTAGTTAGCTTACTATATATTCCTTCTAAAGCTTTTTCAAATTATAATTATAATAAGGATTATTAATAAATTTAGCTCAGCATGCTTTTTAAGCATTGCAATGATTTTCTGAAAAATAAACTTTTGAATGCTTAACGAGCTCGCTTTATTACTCTTCAGACTTGAGAAAAACATTCATTATACTTTAGACGTTCAGCGAGGTAGGTCTAGTTGCAGCCACATTTCATATTTATTTTCAGGTTGTTCCAGCTTATTGGTCGAATTATTGGCGTCATCTTGCTCAACAGTCTGGCTCTGCGCAGTCAGCGGAAAGACTACGACAAATTAAACCAAGCACCAAAAAAGGAATTCTTTTTTCGCACTTTTGTTCCCGAGTTGCACCGAAATGACGAATTTCCCACGAGGAACTACACAATTTTTTCTATACCAAAAAAACGGCATATCCCTCAAAAAGGATGGAATATAACTTGTGCAGGTTTTGTCTTTTTTGCAGGATTTACCATCGTTTTCGGGACTTTTCGGCCCAGAAAAAACTTCTTGTGTCGTTTTCCTGTTTCCCCTCGTGTTTCCCATATGCAACAAAGCCAGTACCCTCGTTACAACTAGTTCGCGAAAAGGATGGAAAGAATCATCCGTAATTACCCCCGCTCTTGATGATTATTCCAATCAAATGAACTCACTACTTGCCGTTGCTCTTTACATTTTAATCGACAGGTTAATCGATGTTTCATCCCCATGCAAATCCCGTCTTGTAGAACATTCATTTTTACCGTCGTGATGTTGAGTCACAGTTTTTTTTTGTGTTTGATTTAGATGCAAACAACAAACACACCGTTGCCTAAAAATCATAGCAAGGAAAGCCTTCCAATGATTAAATGAAATATATTCCTCAATAAATTAAATCAAAAATAATCCTAGTAATGAGTGGATAGACCGAATATGGTTTTAGCTTAAATTTTAATCTATTTAGCTTTTATATTTTTATCCGTGTATGTCGATTTATCTACTCAATTTCATAAAATCGAATTATGCAATTGAGTTTGTCAAACCAGAAAAAGATTCTTCATTTTCATTTTGACGTAAACTATCCAGCTTTCCACGCACGGTAATGGCGGCTTGTCGGTGTGTAAAAATCAATCGGTCACTGTACGTTTTGACACTAGCTGGAGGAAAACTCACCGGCGAAAAGGCCTTTTTTCCCTTCCCCTCATCCAGGAACGCCAGTGAGCTTTCCTCCAGCTAGTGTCAAAAAGTACAGTGACCGATTGATTTTTACACACCGACAAGCCGCCATTACCGAGCGTGGAAAGCTGGATACGTCTAAGAGGAAGACTCAGATACAGGGTGTAAAAGCGAAATTTCCAAATTCGAGACCGTCACGAAATTAGGATAGATTTCAAACGCTAATAGCGTCTTTATCTTTCGATGGATTTTCGAGATTTGCTTATCAATAGATTCGGAAACTCTCCAGCAATTTGCCAATTCTATTGATACTATTGATTATCAACGTTAAACTATTGAAAATGTTATTTCTTTCCAAACCGGGTGAAAAATTCAATTCCGTTCATAAATCCCCAACACGGACATCAGATTGCAGTAAGGTACGGGCCTTTTGATCCACTGCTTCGTTTTCCCTGTGTATAAAAAGCCCCGTGCACAGATAAACAGACGTCTCACTTAGAACAAATTGCAATCAAAATCATCGTCACGGAAACATTTCCGCCCAATGCTAAAATCACTGTGTGTGGCCAAGCGGAAACCAGATGGCGGTAGTGCGCAAACGTCAAACCCAAGCAAAATCGATGGGAGCGCCATCGGTGGCCGATTGACCACCTACAGAAAATTAAATCAACCGTTAAAAAGGTGAACGATGTAACATGTGTTGAGTGAGACGTCTGTTTCTCTGTGCCCCGTGTTTCGCGTTTTCATTTGTTGACAAAAAAAAACTATGTAGCAGGATAGAAGAAATTTCGAGCGACTTCAACCTGCTCATTAGAAAGCACTAATGATGTTAAGAATTATTAAATCTTACGGGCTTAAATAACAGATATTCATTTTTTAAAGTTCATTTCATGTTCTTCGATTAAATAAATGAGTGATTTCAGGCTTCTTTACGGTTTTGAGTTTTTTTGTTTAATTGAAATGAAAAACAAATAAAAATAATTATTTACATTATCTCGGTAAATCACCTCGCCGAGCACTTCGGCAAAGTATTACCGAACGGCACGGCAAATTTTGACAGCTGGATGTTTTCGTAAATTTTACGACCAGTCGGTAATTTAAACTTTTGCCGAGATTTTCACCGAGATCTCAGCTGTTGGATTCTCGGTAATTTATTTTACCGGCCTCGGCGAAAAAAATTAAGTGTGTGTGCCACACAGAATGGATATGATTGGATTTTTTTCAGTGTACAAATGCCAATTTTGTTTTTTGTTCTTTTCATGTGGATACTGTTGTAAGAATTTTGTTTCGATTCTTTACTTTTCCGATTCAGTGAACGGAATTTAACATGTGATTGATATACACGTAAAAAAATTTAATGTTATTTATTATTAAGATTTCTAATACTTTTTTGCCAAAAGGCCAGTATCGACTTAAAAAGTAGAGAGGTTACGGAATTTTGTTCAATATTACCAAGAGGAATTTTGACAACTGATCTGCATGGAGAAAACTGTCACTTTTACTTACGGAATAATCGAGCAGAACATTTTTCCGAAAGTAAAGTGACAGCTCCCATTACTTTGCGTGGGAACCTTACAAATGCCAATTTTGTTTTTTGTTCTTTTCATGTGGATACTGTTGTAAGAATTTTGTTTCGAATCTTTACTTTTCCGATTCAGTGAACGGAATTTAACATGTGATTGAGATAGAAAAAGAAATTTCTTTTGAACACGATACCAACCTAAAGCAGGCGCTTAATGATATGTATAAGAAAAAACTTATACATCGCATTAGTCACATACATTCCGAAACTTATACTTTTCATTAACTTACGAATGTTATTAGCACAGACAAACAGACGTAACACTAGAGAAATTTCCATCGACCATGACTTCAACGATCAATTTGAATTTGATCGATTGCGCGTTTCACAACTAGAGGCGCTAGCGTCGTAATCCTTCGAGTTTGACATTTCACTCCAGCGCCTTCTGGTGACAATGTCATACGAAACATTGTGTAAAATTTGGGGCTCCTCTCAAATTCCAAATTTTAACTCGTTCGCTTGCGAAGAATAAGCTTGCGAGTTGTTATGGTGGTGGACTGGTCGGAACTCAATCTAAACCCTTGCGTCGCGCTCAGACCAATCAGGATAGTTTCCTATTACCTGACAGTGGAGGCTAACAGTGGTTTAGGGTGCTTCTCCTCAAATAAATTACCGTTCGCCAATAATGACACGCCGCAAGCGGGTAGTCTACAAACCGGGGAATGGTAATATATTTGTATTAACTATTCCTTTGTCTTCAGACCAATCAGGCTAGTCTCCTAGTACCTGACAGTGGAAGACGAGGGAAAAACCTTTACAGAGTCCAATTAATACTCGCACTGTCGAAATGACACGCCGCTCAGCGGGTAGTCTACAATCCAGAGTGCAAGTGTTTAACTGGAAGATCAAGTTTGAACTTAGAAAAATTCTCAGACCAATCAGGATAGTTTCCTATTACCTGACAGTGGAGAATTTGTTTAAGTAAAAACTTTAAAGGGATGTCAATATATTTACCTGGGAATTTCTTTGAAGAAGGAGCAGCCAACACGATCGAGGTTCCAAACACAAGTCAATCTCTGTATTCAAGGTACAGGGTATTTATACAATTTTTGGATGATAATTCTAACTTACATCTATTGAAAAGAAGATTCCGTCACGTCCTGTGAAAAGTTTTATTACCGGCCCTCTCAATGGACTTCAGACATTTTTCCATTGTTCCCTATCTATGAAACCTATCAAAATTCTAAGCATAGAACTTTACTACAGGGGCCGGGCCTACAACGATTATCGCGCTAATTTACGACCTTTCTTTTAAGTAATAAAAACGCTCCTACATTGAACGAGACGGATCGATCGTACATTCTTTTGTTATCCCTTTTTTCGTTCAGTCCCTTGCGCTGCACAATTGCATCCATGCCCTTTCACTCGAACGATCGAGTGATCGTGCACCGTGCGTACGTTTTACGACTTTTCTCGCTTATCTATGCTCGCCGCCCCGGACGGTACGTCGTACGCATGGTGCGCGATAGGAGTCAGACCTGCTGTCGGTCGTATGTATTTTGTTTTCCCTACTCTCTGCGGTGCGGCGACGTGCGCATCATCAATTATGTTCCCTAAATTTCCTATCGAGGCTCGGCGACTGACGACGGGATTTGTTCAATGATTTGATTGAATTGCAAATTACGAATAGCACTGTCGCGTTTTTTACACCACCCCTCGTAAAACTACCGGTTTTACAAATTATTGTAACGCGACTATGGTATTTCAACCAGTAATTGGGGTTTACAATAATGTTCAATCACTTTATTGAATTAGTTATGGTTTTATAATTATTCCTTAATCGGCGTGTTTATTGCCTTTGATACAGATCTCTAATAATGCACACAAATGAGGTAAAATTTTATTCGCTACACACATGTATATATATATATATTTTTTTTTAAAGGAATTTATTAACTAGCAATATTTGCGCTTATTGCGTCCTCCACCGATTAATCGATTATTACCCTTTCTAATTAATATTTTATTGGTAGTCATTCAAGATTCACTGGGACTCTTATTCTATATTGTTACCTAATCTTGGATAGATGCACACACCAATTTGAGTCCGTTGATGCTGCACTTCGCTGTCGTTGATGGTGACGTCGTCCACACGCTCTGCTTGTAAACCGCTGAGCTCGTTAGCATTGTCCTTGTCGTCCCATTGTTTCATGACGTTGCGGTGAGAGAGCAAATTCGTTAGCGAGTCCCAAAATGAAGCAAGTAGCTGCCATCCGAATCCGTAGATGTCGTATAGGATCCTTCCATGGATCAATGTGTCTATGAAGAACTTCGCTATGCGGCAAAACATGTATATTCCGATCGCCGTCGATGTTATATTTCCCAGCCAGGTTGACCAAGAAAGGAATTTTGACCAATATTTGTCGAATAAGTTGTTGATAACCTTTTCCGACACCAATGCATCAAAGCTGAATCCTTGTAAATCTGGGTGGCGTCCGGATATCATCTTATGAAGTACCGTTGAAGCTATCTTCCTATCGCCTTGTTCGTAGACCATATTCTTCATTTTGTCCAAACTTTCTGCGTCGTAGACTCCACTCTGCATCAGGCTCGGTAACGATGTATAAGACCAACTGGTGATTACGTCCGTTGTCAGTCTTTGAGGAGGTGTCGACTCTCTTAATCGCTGATCTGTAGTGTACCATCTTCCTCCTATAGTGAACTTTGCGGGAAGTAATGGCGTGCAGTCGATTTCTGTTCCTCTTAATTGAAGTATGCGAGTAACAGGTGCCATGAACATTGATCTGTTATTATACTTGACCGGTATTTCCTGGAAGCAAGCCTCCTTAGTTTCGTACGTCACGAATACCGGTTTGCACTCCAAAATATAGAGTACTTCAGCCGCAACAATCGCGGTGTATCCTGATCTTTTAACGATGTTTGATACGAATTCCGTAGGGTTTACTCTAGCTAGGGTTAGTTTGGTTTCGAGCAAGGCCTTATCGATCTTACACATCTCCGTCATTACTGTGGTGTATACCTCGTTCAATTTTTGTCCTAGATAGCTTTCCACTAAGGTAATCTTCGAGTTAAAATATGTGAAGAGATCTAGGTTTCTTCCATCGCTTGCTTTCCTTGTATAGGGTGATCTGTACCCCTTTGATTCTAGAATGAATATTCTAGGATGGTCAGTAATGTACCCGTCGAATCCACACAACTGTGTCTTTTCTTTAGCTCTTATTGAGAACAGATGCTTATCCGAAATCAAGGTGTATACAGTCTTTGATTTCGATTCGACTGTATCGTAATCATAGGTTTTGTTTACATTTCCTTGATATATGACCTCAAATTCTGTTTCTTTGCACTGTCTCCGTAAATCAACATCCCATGTCATATACCCGAACTCTGCATCTAAACACCATCCTGTACTGTATGTGCATACTATTCCATTTCGTAATGTTATTTGGTCATTCTCTATGTCTGCTGTAGCTGTGTAATCATACAGACTTATTTCATACTGGTAGAACACCAATGCTCCTTCCCAAGTATACGTCGGTGTTCTATAAACCCCTCCATTGCATGATGTTCCTTTAAGACTTCCGACTATTAGGGTTTCCCCTCGTGCTGTACTATTTCGTTTTAGTTCTCCGATTTTATGTCCTTCGGCCAGTGTAACGGATCCAACGATTTGTGCTAACTTGCACTCATCGGAGGTAAATTCCTTCACTATATACGCATATCCATGCTCGTAATCTGCCGTATGGGAGAACATTCCACAATGCCTTATTGATCGTTTAATTATTACCTTGCATTGGTGTATTCTAGTTAATATCTTTGGACTTCTTTGGAGTACTTGGATTCGTGTCTCCATCGTAGTCAGATTTCGGGTTGGTGGGACACAAGATGCAACGTCCATTAGTGAATAACTCGTGATATTAATGTCATTGCTCGCGCAATCATAGGCTATCAATCCTCTCAATTCACTGCCTATTGCCTCTCCAATACATAATAATAGCATTATTATGGTAATGGTCCAAAATTCAAATTTATAGCCCGTGTTGCGCTTACTTGTGAGTTGTCCACCTTTAATACCTTTCTTGCTCGTTCGTCTGAACTGACTGTTACGTATTTCGTTGAAGCCGTGAGACCGTTACCAGCCCAGGTACATGGCTTGATTCTTCGACGTTTTCTTCTCTTGTTTTCGTTACCCTTTGTCGAAATTGTCAACGTCGCTGGTATCTTCCTTTTGACTGCTCCGCCCGTCCGCAATAGTGAACGCTGAATTCTGGTTGCTTCTCCTGGAACTTCGCATATTGTCATCACATTTGCTCTCCCCCCATCGTAGTTGAATGATGCCTCGTTGATTGCTTCCTTGACTTCGATGGTTCTCGATGGTGTGATGAACACATTGTTCAGCGGTGTTGCGTTACTAAATACGATGCTCTCGTCGTTCCTGGTTGCCTCGTCGTTGAATACGATGTTCTCGTTGTTCTTCGTTGCCTCGTCGTTGAATACGATGTTCTCGTTGTTCTTCGTTGCTTCGTCGCTGACTACGATGTTCTCGTTGTTCTTCGTTGCTTCGCCGCTGACTACGATGTTCTCGTTGTTCTTCGTTGCTTCGTCGCTGACTACGATGTTCTCGTTGTTCTTCGTTGCTTCGCCGCTGAATACGATGTTCTCGTTGTTCTTCGTTGCTTCGTCGCTGACTACGATGTTCTCTATTAACCAACCCTTTTGTGCCAATGTTGAGTTGTGCTCATTGTCCGCCATCACTGATTGCTTGCTGTCAGTTGGTTGCATCGGTACTAATGATTCATTATCTCCGCCAATTATCATTACCGCTTCACTTGCCGTAGGTTCAATTCGTTCCTTAACCGGTTGTTCATTTTGTGTACGATATACGTCCAACACTGCTACGCTGGACGCTGCCCGGGTATAGATTCCTTGGATCGTTTTTATCTTAATCTTGCGAACCTTTTGATCTCTGGCTTGTATTACTTCGATGACTCTACCCTTTAACCAGTTTCGTCTATTGTCGCTATTATCCATGATAACTACTACATCATTAACCTTGATATTTTTGGTCTCTGTGTTCCATTTCTGCCGTTGTGCTATTAATGGCAAATACTCCGCCTGCCACCTATTCCAGAAGTAATTGCTATAGTGTGTAGCAAGTCTCCAATGCTCTCGCTCCAGGTTGTGAGTTTTGACGTAGGACTTACGTCTTTCTTTACTATACTGGGTGTCATTTAGATTTTTGGAAATCGAGAGCGTTACGCTGGAAGGGAAGATTTTGAACGTTACTAGCGCCTTTCTCTTTCGATGGATTTTTAAGATTTTTATATCAATCGACTCGGACACTCTCCACCATTTTGCCTATTTCATTGAAACTTAAGATTATTAACGATAAGCTATTGAAAATTTCAATTCTTGTCAAAGCCAGTAAAATTTTCATATGTACCCAATCCCGTTCGTACATTCCTAACACGGACATCAGAATGCGGTATGTTACGGGCCATCGAGTCTACCGGAAGATTTTCTGTGTGTATAAAAGAAGCAGTGCCTGCCGTGTGCGAGTCATTACATTTTGTGACAGCAGCGCATACTGACGTGCTTTTTGCTCGCGCATTTTCGTTTCGTTCGTTCGCTGTGTTTACCTACACAGCGACAGCATGCAGTCACCAGCGCCAGCGGTAGAATAATGCCGGTGGGTCTGTGAATATGAATGAAAGAAGTGGGCGCATTTTTTTGTCATTCTGTGCATGATGATGGTCGGATGCAGTGGTGTCGGTGTGGTGGATGCAATCACCCATCGCATCGCTCGGAGTTCACGGCTAGAGGCCGATGATGGCTGAGGCAGCGAGGGCAGCGGTGGTAGATGAAGAAAAATAAAATTAGAGAGATTTGGTCTGCTCATCCATATGGTACTAGTCATGTCATATGACTGAGCATATGTTAAGTTGTGCTTGGTACTAAACAACACGTACATTAAAACATGGTTCTGATTCCCCATCAAAACAAATCAACTATACTGGTAAAAATAAAAATGTTTATTAAAATAATTACTTTCATTTATTTGTTTGGGACGGGACGGTTTCTCTAAAATAGCACATTTTGCCCAAGTCTGAAAATTTTATAAATAGAATTTTTAAGCTTCAAATACTATGTATCATCAATTAGAAATCTATAAATGCCCTATATTTGCTTGAGTAAATAAGGGCTTAATAGTTAGAAACAAAGCAATTCTAATTATGTGTTTGATTATTACTTTTATTTCCAGAAGTTTTGATTGAACATATTGCTAATAATACTACACAGCATGGAAGTTGTCGTTTCCAATATCAATACCTATAATCAAACTCCATAGATCCAAAAGTTAGAAGTTAAATTTAAATACGTGACGTTTATACAAGTCCTACGTCTTCTCGCGGTTATGTTGAAAACATTACCCATTGCTCGTTTTTATCATAAACGACGGTAAAAACTGTCCTGACCTTCCTATTAATATGTGGAACGGCGTAAGCACTTCATCATCTTCTCCATCCAAGGGAATATGGGTCAAGGGTCGTGAATTTAGGAAATACTCAGCTTGAATTAGGGCTCCTCTTAGCACCTCCACTGTTGGTGCTCGATTTGGACGTGAATTGATCATTTCCTTTAGTGTGTCCTTAATTATTCTTATGAGTCTCTCCCAAGCTCCTCCGAAATGTGGTGCTCTTGGAGGATTAAATTCCCAAGACAACTCAAGTTTGATGGCTTCCCCGGAAATCATTCGATCGTTTATGTTAGCCATTAATATTTTCATCTCGTTATGAGCGCCTACGAAGTTGGTTCCGTTGTCGCTGTAGAGGTGCGATACCTTGCCTCTACGACCTTGGAAATTCATAAAACATAGCAGGAATGCGTCCGTGGACATATTTTCGGCTAGCTCGATATGTACCGCTCGTGAAGACATGCACGTGAATATGGCTCCCCATCGTTTCTCTTTAGAGCGATTGACTGCTACTTCGAATGGTCCAAAATAATCTACTCCGGTATGCGTGAATGGATATATGAATGGACTCGTTCTGCATGCTGGCAGGGGTGCCATCTCTGGGTATATTGGCCTTACGCGCTTATTCATACAATACTGACATCTTGCCTTTACATACTGAAAGGCTGCGTTTAGTCCGACGATATGGTACCTTTGCTGAAGTGCAGCTAGAACGGATTTGTCGGCTTGATGCTGAAACATGCGATGATACCAGTTTATGATTAAATGGGTGATGTGATGCCCTTTCGGTAGTATTACAGGATTTCTTGCTTCTATAGGAAGAGTTTTAATATATTCCAGCCTGCTACGAAAACGCATTACACCTTGCTCATCGAGTTGCGGCATCAATTTTGATAATGGACCGATTGTTGTTAGTTGTTTATTTTCTGGAGATCCTTTATTTCATCTGGGTATGCGTCTTTCTGAGCCTTTCTATATAATATATTCTCGGCCTTTATCCGATCCTTCATATTTAAGGCCTTATTAAAACTCTTCCTCTGACACCCAAATTGGAAGATCTTTATCATTATACAGATCCGGAACAGTAGTTTCCACCAACATGAAAATCTCTCCTCCTGGATTACATTGTCTTGACATTCGAGTAATCCAACGAATTTTGCCTCTTCGGTAGTCTCCTTTGTTTCTTCCTTTGGCCATTCACACATTGGCGATCTTAAAAATTCCGGTCCCGTTGCCCAAATGGAGTCCTTAACAGCCTTCTTAGTCCCTTCGTCAGCTGGGTTCTTATCCGTAGGAACCCATCTCCATTGATCCATCGTCGTTGTATCCAGTATTTCTCCTACTCTATGAGCAACGAACTGTTTATACTTCCGATGATCCGAGTTTATCCAAGCTAGTACTGTCCTAGAGTCCGTCCAGAACGTGTGGCGTGTGATATTTAGACGCGTTTCCTTTATTATAGAGTCCGTTAGTCTGACGCCGAGTAATGCAGCTTGAAGTTCTAATCGTGGTATAGATAGTGCTTTAATGGGGGCTACTCTTGATTTGGCTGCTAGTAGTGTTACGTTAGTATTGCCTCCGCTTATGGTTAGGCAATATACTACAGCAGCGAACGCCTTCTCGGAGGCGTCTACAAATGTGTGTAGCTCCGCTTGGTTGTTGTCATTGCTTAATATCCATCTCGGGATTCTAACTATACTGGTCGTTTGCACCAGTTCCAGCCAACGTTCCCACAGCTCGAAGGTTATGTCAGAGATAGGGTTGTCCCACTCTGACGTTTCCTTGTGTATTTCCTGTAGTAGAATTCGTCCATGGATCGTAACATTAGATATTAATCCCAATGGATCAAATACGCTCATCACGAATGATAATACTTCGCGTTTTGTTGGCTTCCGAATTCTACACGACACTTCTTCTGGTAGACGCCTTAGATCCACCTTGAATCCTATATTATCCTTATTAGCATTCCAATAGATTCCTAATATTTTTGCAGTGTCGTCTCCCTTTCCTTCGAGTTGTTTTATCATATCCTGGTCTGTTCTTTCTACTGGTATAGTTTTCATTAACTCTGGGCTGTTCGAGCAGATTTTTGTAATAAAAAATCCTCCTTCTTGGTGTGCTTTTATCACCTGCTCGGTTGTGTCTATTGCCTTTTGAAGCGAGTTAAAACTATCTTCATAGTCGTCGACGTAGTGCTGGTTTAATATCGGATCGTGTGCCAATGGATATTTGTCTTGCAATCGTTTTGCGTTATGATTTTTTGCTGCTTGAGCACATGATGGCGAACACGTAGATCCAAAGGTCATTACCTCCATGACATATATTTCAGCACATCTGTCTTGCTTGCAGTCACGCCACAGGAATCTTTGAGCATTCTGATCCTCTTTCCTTATTTTTACCTGATGGAACATTTCTTTAATGTCCCCGCAGACTGCGTATTTTCCTTCCCGGAAACGGATTAGTATTCCAAACAGCGACGTCGTGCTGTCTGGTCCTGATAATAAGGCTGAGTTGAAGGACTCACCTTTAATTTTGCCGCTGCATCGAAGACCAATCTTGGTTTCGGTGGGTTCTTGTTTTGATTAATTATAATGAAGTGTGGTAGGTAAAATATCTTGTCCACGTCTTCCATTAATTCCGCCGCAGTGAGCTTCCTGGCGTAACCCTTTTTAACATAATCTGACATTGTTTCAATAGCCCATCTCTCCAATTCGATGTTCGTCTTCAATTTATTCTCCAGACTCCTTAATCTTTTCATAGCCATCTCGAAACTGTCTGAAATTTATGGTTGTCATACCGCCATAATAATCCAACTTCGTACCTGCCATCCCTGTATTTTAGCGTTTCGTTCAGAGTTGTTAAGGCTCGTTTATCTTCCGATGATTGCGGTAATTCGTTGATAGGTTTAACTCCAAAATCCTCGGTTGAAAAATAGTTATCCATTAACTTCCTCAATCCTTCCGCTTCGTGTTGAAGCACCATTGTGTGTTCAGCTGATGAGTTCGTGGATAGCTTTCCGTAGATCAGCCAACCTAACTTGGTCCTCATAGCGATTGGTTCACCGGGTCGTCCCCAACGATGTTCGTGTCCTATAAGAAAATAACTATGGTTAATACCAAGAAGAACGGTTGGTCGAATCGCTCCGAAGTCTTTTATAGGAAGTCCGCTTAAGTGGGGATATTGCCTTTGCAATTTATCATAATTCATGCTTTGTAAAGGAAGTTTTAGATTATTTATGGTTCGGATATCCTTTAGGGTGTAGATCTCGGTGGACGCCGCATCTTTATTCAATTGAACGCTACGACTCTCATTATGATCTGTGGTAAATTCTTGTGTCCATGACAACTGTAGCGGATGGAGTTTACCTTTTAAGTTCAATTCCTTGGCCATATCAGCCTCTATTAAGGAAAGTGAGGATCCAGGATCTAAAAATGCGTATGTTTTAACAGACTTGCTTCCGTTGTATAACGTTACGGGCACTATCTGATAATGAGTCGATGATGTCGTAGCTGTTTCTTTATGGTTGTTCACCACTTCAATATCCTCCATGCGAACATCCTGCTTACTGTGAAGCATTCGGTTATGTTTCCTTTGACAGCCGTCCATTCCGCAAGCCTTTTTTCTTGGGCAGTTAAGCAAATTATGATTTGAAGATGTTAAACAACTAAAGCATAACCGTAGCTTAACGGCCGTCTTGAATCTCTCTTCGATCTTCATTTTTTGAAAGGCCTTACATTCAGTTGCCTTGTGTCTGCCAGGTTTCTTACATATCTGGCATACGTTTAGTTTCACCTTAACAGCTGATGGCTCATGATGGTTAATCATCGCTTTCTGACGTGCAGGTGGCGTATCAATTTTCATCGCTCTTGCCGTCCTAGCGAATGGTTTTAACCAGTTTTCCAAATCGTCCAATGTCTGGACCTGCAATTGATTTGGCTCGTTCAAGTAATATTCAGTTCTCTTAACCTGAATGCTATATGGGAGTTTTTTAACTAGCTCATCTACCAGCCTATGATCAGAGAGATATTCTTCTTGCCCGATCATCTTTATGTTATTAACAAGGTTCTCGAGTGCATCCGCCATCTCAATTACTACTGTCTTGGATTCCTTCCTAATCTTGGTTACGTCCGCTAATAACTCCTTATATATTAACTCTGGCCTCCCAAAGTGCTCTTCGAGTCGGAGCATTATATTCGGTACGTTATTAGAGTCCATCATTAACTGATGGACACTTTTAGCGGCTAACCCATATAGAACTTGTTGTAACCTATTTAAATTTTCTAGGTTATTAAAGGCACCTTGCTCGGTAGTTTTTTCATATGCCTGCTTAAAGTTCGGCCATTCCTTAGCCAGACCACCGAATCTCGGTAAGCGCATTAGCGCTTGCCGTTTCAAGTATATGGTCCAATCTTCCTTTACTTCTTCTTCTTGTTTCAAACCGATTCCGGCTAACGTTTTGGAAATATCAGAAGTTGCCTTCTGTTGTTCATGAAGTATCTGTTTAAGGAATGCTTCTGTCGGATTGCTGGAGACTACTGCAGCCGCCGACTTCAATTTTGTTATCTCTAATTTTATGCGTTCGCATTTAACGCACAGAAATATTTCCTCAGGTTTGGGTTTCGATTTAAGCTTAGCGCATGACGGGTGGAACCACCTGTCACACTCTGAACATTCCACCATGTACTCATCCTTATCGTCAGGATCATGGCACATGCGGCAGTTTCCCGCTTTGTTATTCACAAAATATTTGGACATTTTGAGTTATTTAAAGTTTTGTCACAATTTTAAACCTGAGTGTTGGCCGAACTTTAAGGCTTATCTGCACTTAAGGTTTTTTAGGATAAGTTTTATCCACGAATTTCGTGAGACTATGCTCGACAACCTTCTGGCGAGGTGTGTTTTCCCAAAGGGTTAAACTGAATTGTTTTGTCTCTGAAATTCTGCCTTTAGGAAGGGCTGTCGCTTCCAAGTTTTATAATGATTGCCTTGTTTTACTTGCTCTGTTTTGAGATCTACTTCTCTGAAGTATTCAACTAACTCGTCGATCTCTCTGCTCAAATCTGACATAACTTGATCAGTGAGCTAACTTTTGAACTAGGCTTATCTTAGTTCTTTAATACGCCTACGAAGGCTCTTTGCACTTCCTCGCGGAACGTGCTATTCTCCTCAGAGAATCCCTGTGATTTATTAATCACAATATTGCCTACAAGGGCTCCTCTACAATCAACCAGGATTGTAGCCTTGTTAGCTATTTGCCTCTAAAGGCACCTTGCACTTCCTCGCGGAATCGTGCTATTCTCCTCAGAGAATCCCTGTGATTTATTAATCACACTATTGCCTACAAGGGCTCCTCTACAATCAACCAGGATTGTAGCCTTGCTAGCTCTTTGCCTCTAAAGGCACCTTGCACTTCCTCGCGGAATCGTGCTATTCTCCTCAGAGAATCCCTGTGATTTATTAATCACACTATTGCCTACAAGGGCTCCTCTACAATCAACCAGGATTGTAGCCTTGCTAGCTCTTTGCCTCTAAAGGCACCTTGCACTTCCTCGCGGAATCGTGCTATTCTCCTCAGAGAATCCCTGTGATTTATTAATCACAATATTGCCTACAAGGGCTCCTCTACAATCAACCAGGATTGTAGCCTTGTTAGCTATTTGCCTCTAAAGGCACCTTGCACTTCCTCGCGGAATCGTGCTATTCTCCTCAGAGAATCCCTGTGGTTTTGTGATAGTTGCCAATATGGCTTAAATAAGGATTGTTACTTACCAACCTTCGTTGAGACCTTACCTTGGTCTTTTGGATACCTTTATTATTTTATCACTGCTTTTGGGGTATTCCGGTTTGTGCTAAACTTAGCACCTTGCACTTGTATTATTCCGGGATCGTGCTAAACTAGCACTTGCACTTGCGTTTTTCCGGTGTTGTGCTAGCACTTGCACTTGCAGTTATTCCGGTTTTTTCTAAAGTAACACTTGCACTTGTAGTTATTCCGCGGTTGTGCTAACTTAGCACTTGCACTTGTGGTTACTCCGGGTTGCTAAAGTAGCACTTGCACTTGTAGTTATTCTGCGGTTGTGCTAACTTAGCACTTGCACTTGCGGTTATCAAGGGATGCTAAAGTAGAACTTGCACTTGCGGATCTTCCGAGAGTGGTAACTTAGCACTTGCACTTGCTTTTTTCTTGGGTTGCTAAAGTAGCACTTGCACTTGCGGTTATTCCGATTGTGCTAACTTAGCACTTGCACTTGCGGTTATCCCGGGTTGCTAAAGTAGCACTTGCACTTGCGGTTATTCCGATTGCTAAAGTAGCACTTGCACTTGCGGTTATTCCGATTGTGCTAACTTAGCACTTGCACTTGCGATCGCGGGTTAAAATATACTTGACTTGATCAAATATACTGACATGAGTCGATCTTCGAGATTAAATAATCTCCTCTCTGGAAGGTCACCATTTAAAATTTGGGGCTCCTCTCAAATTCCAAATTTTAACTCGTTCGCTTGCGAAGGATAAGCTTGCGAGTTGTTATGGTGGTGGACTGGTCGGAACTCAATCTAAACCCTTGCGTCGCGCTCAGACCAATCAGGATAGTTTCCTATTACCTGACAGTGGAGGCTAACAGTGGTTTCTGGTAGGGATCCTACATTCAGAGATATGCGAAAGCGGCCATCTTGAGCCAATCGAGCATTGAGAACTGTCAAAATCTGAGCCAAATGAACATCGTTATTGTTGCAGATCGAAAGGTATTGCGATTTTGGTGAAATAGATTTTATGAAAAGTTTTATCGATTAAACAATTTGTTTTGCTTTCGTAAGTAAAAGTTGTCTGGTTGATGCCTTATATCGTGTTCATTCGTATTGCTCTTTAATTTTAGCGAAAATGCACTGCTAGAGGATAGACAAAATAATCAAAAAGTGTCTTCGAATGTAAAGTCATGTGCAAGCCTAAACATTTTTCACTGCGGCAAGTGCTGGCAGTGTTTGTTTACGAAAGTAACAGCGTTGCTAAATCGTCTGGAAAAGTATTCGCACATCTCTTAATATAGGATCCCTAGTTTAGGGTGCTTCTCCTCAAATAAATTACCGTTCGCCAATAATGACACGCCGCAAGCGGGTAGTCTACAAACCGGGGAATGGTAATATATTTGTGGCCAACTATTCCTTTGTCTTCAGACCAATCAGGCTAGTCTCCTAGTACCTGACAGTGGAAGACGAGGGAAAAACCTTTACAGAGTCCAATTAATACTCGCACTGTCGAAATGACACGCCGCTCAGCGGGTAGTCTACAATCCAGAGTGCAAGTGTTTAACTGGAAGATCAAGTTTGAACTTAGAAAAATTCTCAGACCAATCAGGATAGTTTCCTATTACCTGACAGTGGAGAATTTGTTTAAGTAAAAACTTAAAGGGATGTCAATATATTTACCTGGGAATTTCTTTGAAGAAGGAGCAGCCAACACGATCGAGGTTCCAAACACAAGTCAATCTCTGTATTCAAGGTACAGGGTATTTATACAATTTTTGGATGATAATTCTAACTTACATCTATTGAAAAAGAAGATTCCGTCACGTCCTGTGAAAAGTTTTATTACCGGCCCTCTCAATGGACTTCAGACATTTTTCCATTGTTCCCTATCTATGAAACCTATCAAAATTCTAAGCATAGAACTTTCCTACAGGGCCCGGTCCTACAACGATTATCGCGCTAATTTACGACCTTTCTTTTAAGTAATAAAAAACGCTCCTACATTGAACGAGACGGATCGATCGTACATTCTTTTGTTATCCCTTTTTTCGTTCAGTCCCTTGCGCTGCACAATTGCATCCATGCCCTTTCACTCGAACGATCGAGTGATCGTGCACCGTGCGTACGTTTTACGACTTTTCTCGCTTATCTATGCTCGCCGCCCCGGACGGTACGTCGTACGCATGGTGCGCGATAGGAGTCAGACCTGCTGTCGGTCGTATGTATTTTGTTTTCCCTACTCTCTGCGGTGCGGCGACGTGCGCATCATCAATTATGTTCCCTAAATTTCCTATCGAGGCTCGGCGACTGACGACGGGATTTGTTCAATGATTTGATTGAATTGCAAATTACGAATAGCACTGTCGCGTTTTTTACACATTGTTTCGTGCAACATGCTCGCAAGATGGTGGTAGAGGAGTTGGACGATGGATTTTTTTGAAAAATGTCCAAACTGTTACGTCTGTTTGTCTGTGTTATTAGCTTTTTGATATGGGATCATTCATTAGGTGGCATAATTAATAGTACGTTCAGATTATGAGCTATATAACTTGATATAGAGCATCTTGACATCAGTGTTTATACATCTAGTTTTCACTGGAAATAATGCATATGGCATCTCATGTCAAGATTCGCTATATCAAGTGATATAGGTCATAATCTGAACGTAGTCTAAGAGTATAAGAATTTTTGAATGGTTTTTTGCCATAACATATATTTTTTTACGTGTAGAAAAAGAAATTTCTTTTGAACACGATCCAACCTTAACTCATGAAATTTTTTTACTTATAGGTCCTTTTGAAAAGATAATCGAGATTTTCCCATGAGTCTTTTTGCATACTATTTGCACTGGGGCCAGCCACCCGCATGAAACGGTTGCGGATCTCACCGCGAGACTGCGTTGCGTGTGATGGGTGATCTGATGGCATCAGGTAAACGTCAAGTTGTCACATAAAAAATAGAAAAGTGAATGCGGCGTTTCTCAAGTTTTTACCTGAATAAATACAAACCGAGATTTAATCAATATTATTCCTCTTTAGTAAATCTCAACTAAAATGGTTAAACTTACGCCGGATCTGATTAATCAATCAATGCAGTATATGAATCCCTGTCGGGATCGTGAATTAGATCTACGCGGTAAGTGATGTTTATGACTCAAAGATGTGTTGAGGTTAACATTTTGAGCGGAATGTTTGGACTTTTGGCAGGATACAAAATACCACAAATCGAAAACATGGGAGCAACGTTGGATCAGTTTGATACGATCGATTTTTCGGATAACGATATTCGCAAGTTAGATGGATTTCCACATTTACCTAGACTGAAATGTTTACTGCTGAACAATAACCGGATTGTGTAAGTCCTAATTAAATTTTCATAGAGGAGACAAGAGGAGAGGAGACACTGTTTTCTCCAGTTTTTAATTTATAGCAGAATATTCATAATAACAAATAAAATTCTTTTATTACATTGCTTCTATTTTTTAGGAGAGTTATTGATACTCTGCATGAATCGTTGCCAAATTTGGAAAGCGTAATACTGACGGGAAACAACGTTCAAGAGCTTGGAGATTTAGAACCGCTCACAAAACTGCCCAAGTTGCAAACCCTCTCGTTGTTGACGAATCCCGTCTCAACGAAACAGTATTACCGAGAATATGTGGCTTTTCGGTTTCCCAATTTGCGGCTGTTGGATTTTAGAAAAATCAAATTGAAGGAACGGGAAGCGGCCAAGGAGCTGTTCAAAAGCAAGAAGGGTAAAGAGCTGCAGAGAGAGATCATGAGAAAGGCGAAGCTTGCGATGCCGGCAGTGGATAAACCGATGGTTCAAAATGCGACGACAGCCGACATTCAGAGGATCAAAGAAGCCATCAAGCGGGCCACGAATTTGCACGAGGTGGAACGGTTAACCAGGATGCTGCAGTCGGGGCAAATAACGGGCGATTTCAACTTCAATGGTAAATTGAAACGTTTGTTCAGTTGCGATATTTTTTATTCTTTTTAGGCAACGGATACGCGTGGTTCGACAGGACAATATACAGCAGGAGGTTCCAAAATGAATGATTTTCTTTGTGAGCAAAACGTATTGACGCTCGGTTTTATTGCAGATCGATCTCGCTTGAATTGGACCAAAAATCTGGGATAGCAATATTGCAAAATTCACTTTTTCTGTAGCGTTTTATTTGGCACATTTACTAATGCATACTATTTGATTTCATTTGTTCGTTCCAGGTCATATGATGGAAACCGATTAATGGCGCTTTCGCTAATCGGAAAAATAAGGTTGATTTGTTTCCTATTTTAACAAATTTACAAATAAGAACAGATACAGATACACATGAAAATAAAAAGCTTTGTAGAGGTCGAGAGAGCTGAAATAAAAACATTTCTATGAGTTACTTAGATTATCAGGTTCATCGTTTATATTTGTAGCGTTTATCTCCGAAATTAAGGGCGGGCCACCTTCATGATCATGCATGCTGTTTAGTCCTCCGACTTTTTGAATGATACACCATTCCTTTTCTTTCCAATTTAAAATTATTTAAGGAAATTATGTAGCTCTTTTAGAGCTCTTTATACAAGCAATATTCTATTTAGTAATTTTTACATTGAAGTGGATACTCTGTACTCTGCGCAGCGAGAATAGAGGTGGAGTAGAAACCATAATAGCAGTTGTTTCACTTACGTGGAATCCGTAATAAGGTATCGTTCACTCCACGGTGCAGTAGAATCCAAAATAAAGGCCGGTACTAAATAAATCGATTTTCATGTTGACGGCTGTTGACTGTTTAGTATTTGTCAATTTCGATATTTGATTCATAGATCCAAAACGGAAAGATTAAAAAACAGTAAAAACCATCAATATCTTTGCTCTCTTTGCCACTTCAATTATTTTAGCAAATGGACACAATTTTTTTTTACAGAAAAGCTGCAACTAACTCTTTACTTTTATATAACTTAAAGGCTAAAGCAAAAAATCTAGCCGTAATAATGCCTTTCCTTAATGTACGAAGAAGAAATGTATTCAAACCAATAGTTCGTTCTGGCCGATTCCCAATAGGAAACAATGGGACAGAATTGCGCCAAATGCAACTTTTTGCGAAAAAATCGGTGAATGCTAAATGTACCTAAAGAGACGAATGATTTTTTACGCATTTACACAGACGACAAAAAACCTAACTCCACTTTAGAGCAGAAATTACGATTTTTACTTCTTTCATTTAATTATTGACTTAATTTTCTTTAATATTAAACATTTTAATTTTCGGCCATACATACATTCTAAAAATCCATGACGAACCTTTCACAGTCGTTTCCCCTTGTAGTTTTGAAAACCGTGCTTGAATGGTACTAAACAATGATGGATTACAATGTTCGGAAATTGACAAAATGTGACCACTCGTACTTACAATAAAATTTTATTTTTGTTTGCACAACTTATCCACACAATATTATTAATTCCTTAAAAGTAAAGACCTAATCATACCCAGTGCGTTGGGTACGATCTCGGACAATCGACAGTCGGATGGTACCGTTAGATTGCATCGTTTGTGAGCGCGTTGGCCAAATCGTTGAGACCATTCGATAGCTGCAGCATCGCGGCCGACATGTTGGTCAGCGCTTGTGCGATGGCTATTTTGGAATCATCCAATCGTCGCTTTTTCATCACTGATTCCAACTTCTCCGATGTTCGTTTCAGATCTTCCCGCAGCCTCTCATGCTCGGCAGGCCGAGTTGGTTTTGGCTTCAGGAACTCGCTGGTTCCTTCAAGGGCGGACGCGGTCAATTCCACGTACTCCGTCGTGGTCATAGTGGCGTTCACGGCCATGTTCTTTATTTCTTCTGCGGTGGGTTTCCGGATTTCCAACTCGGTAGTAACTGTTTCTTGGTCGTGTACGGTCACCATGGGCTTCGAAAAGGTGGTGACAAATTCCTCATCTAACTGGTCATCGGCATAATGCTCGATGACAATCTCCTCCTTCTGGACACCGGTATCGTCCGGAAAATATTCTTCGTGGTCGTTAACCATGGCTGCATCCAAAGTCACGATGGTATCCGACGATAGTGCTTTAGTCCACTGGTCCAGCACATCAAAACAATTTGATGCCGTAAGTATCCGAATCTCCAGCGGGTTGGGGCCAATCTTTTTGGATCTTCCCTCGGCTACTAACCGGCACTTTCGTTTCAGATTGATAATCACGTCAGCCCAATATTTCACCCACTTAGCCGTAGATTTCAATGTTCCGCCAGGGATTTGGTTCAACCGATGGGTGGCCTCTATCCAAAATCTCTGACGCTCTTTGTAATCTGTTTCAGCACTTTCCTGCTTGGGCCGATGATTGTACTCTTCGAATATTTTAACCAGTTCCTCCTTTTGCTCATTGGACGCACTTTTGGTTTCTGAAAAAGCGAACAAACATGTATGACACAGTTCAAAACTCTCATCGATTAAGGGTTTTACATCCAGTGGCCCCATGGCGGAGGAACAGGGAACGATTCCAGACTCCGTGTTTGGTGATTTTTAGCTAACGCGCTCACAAAAAAATGTCGAACTGTTTAGGTAAATATTAGGGATCCTATATTAAGAGATGTGCGAATACTTTTCCAGACGATTTAGCAACGCTGTTACTTTCGTAAACAAACGCTGCCAGCACTTGCCGTGGCGCAAAATGTTGGAGCTCAAACGTGACTTTGCTCATAATAGTATTTTCAGACTTCGTTATCTAACGTCCAACAGTGTATTATCACTAAAATAAAAGTGTAATACAAATGAACAAAGTACCATGCATGAACTAGACTACTTCAACTTGCCAATGTAAAACAAATTGTTTATTCGACAAAACTTTTCGTGAAATCTTTTTCATTACAATCGCAATACCTTTCAATCCGCAACAATAACGATGTTCATTTGGCTCAGATTCTGACAGCTCTCAATGCTCGATTGGCTCAAGATGGCCGCTTTCGCATATCTCTGAATGTAGGATCCCTAGTAAATATTATTGGTGAACAACGAACGATTTCTTGCGCTCGAAAACAGGATTTTCTCAAAATCTCACACTCATTTAGCACAATTTTGTGGATATTGAGCAGCGCCAAGCGAGCCCTGAGATGTGCTCACGGCGAAGAAAAAGTCGAAAAATTTCACTCAATCACTCCTGCGCGGTGATGACGCTGCTGACGATTGTGATTTGTGAACACGGTGAAAGCGAGATGGGCAGAAAAATGTGCATCCTAAAATGCCGCACAAAAATAATAAAGCTGTAAATAAATCTGGTATTTTTACTATGTTTTGCAATGCAAGAAATTAAACATGATTGTTCATATTAAAAACAAAACTGAAACTAGAGACTAAACTAGAGAAACTAGTGCAATACTATTGTAAAGTGATGAAAAAGATACATAAAATGTGTCGTCATTCGCGGATGCTAGAAAGTGAGAAATGAGAAGCCCAGGGTAAAAAATATGAGCTCATGTCAAAGTATAGTCGTTTTCAGTTTCAGTTCAAGAAGAGCCGGCCTCGGAAACAGCGTTGCCAACATTTGGGTCGTGAAATAGAATGAACCCTGGAAAGTTTTGTAATGAAAGTACCGCCGAGTGAAGGAGCGTGAGAAACAATAGAAATTCTGATAATGTTTGTATTCTTCACCAGCAACGCACATAAGAATATTCAACAATCTAATAATTTTTATTTATTCATGTTGTCTTACATTTCGACTGTTTTTTTGTGTTTATTAAAGACTCTTTAAATCTTTTTCGACTGTTTTGCAAATGTGTAAAGAATTTGTATTTGTTTAGTAAAAGCTTGCGAATATGTTGCAGAATATTGATGTAGTGAATCTGGAGTTTGAAGCTCATCTGGGATCTGGTTGTTATGGAGGGTGAGTAACATTTTATGACTCGGGTAGGCGTTACTGAATTGGGCTCGTTCACAAAGTTCATAACGCAAAAAAACACAAATTTGATCCCCCACCCCACCCCTCTGTGATTTGTTTGCAAAAAAGATATAGACTAACGCAAAATGAACTCCCACAAGAAATTATGACGTTTGAGCGGGTCGCATAATGAACGCAAAATGAACTTTTGTTCGAGAAGACGACCCGCTCAAATGTCAAAATCCATCAGGTGCACTATAAAAAAAATACACGAGAGGACCGTGTGTTCTACACATGGATTTGCGCATGTTGTCAAAGCAAATCAATATCACGTGTAAACCACATGACATCGCTCAATCAAAACTCAGAATTTTTTTGTAAACAAACCACACGGTATTAACGTGTAAAACAAATCGAATTCGGTTGCTCGACTTGTCATAGTCGTTTGTTTAATATGTGATATCTAATTATAATTGTGTTGAATTTCATTTGAATTGTGAGTGAATTTCGTGTTTTATTTCATATATAATAAATAATAATGATGATTGCATTTTCTTCCGGAGTCCGATTTCCGTCATCGGATCGAAATCTATTCCAAGAAACACAGTTTTCTAATAATTCCGACGAATCAACGGTGGAAGTATTGAAAAACGTCTCGTTAGTTTTCGAACCTCCGACGAAAATCGATATCCGGACAAATAGAAAAAAAAATCAAGTTTGATGAAAATGTAACAGGCCACAGCAGATGATTGCATTTATTATCTTTAGAAAAGCTGAACCACTCCAACCAGCATTAACGAGCTGAGTCCGACGATTTTGACTGCGAACAGGTAAGTGCTTTTATTTTCCGAAATCTGCAACCGGTGAATAAGGTTCTTATTATCCACACAGATCATAGAAATTTAAGTTATTTACCTACATCCAAAAGGGCTGCTGCCGGAGAACGTGATCGGTTCGGTGCTGATTCCTGCCAGCAGGAAGCCGCAACAAAGGACATACGTCGCAAAGGACAGTCGAAAGAGATCGGTATTGAAGATGCGTCTTCGCCTATAATCTCATCTTGTTTGATACCTCGCAGCAGCAGGAAGGAAACATGCAATCATTTAGAAAACGTACCATGTTAGTTTGTTTCGATACGAATCAACATAAACTAGATGCCACAGCAGATCAGCCAGTTTTTCCAGAACAAGAAAATAAAGTTGAAATATTGATATATAATATATGTTTATGTATTAAAATAATGATTTTCAACCCTATGACGGAAGTCGCATTCCGGATGGATTAAATTAAACGAAAACAAATTAAAAAGAAGTGAACATTTTTCTGTTGTTTAATTACAGTTTCAAACTATATGGATATAAAACAAATTGGGAAGTTCTTCGTAGATTTGTAGACGTTCATATTTTTTTTTTAAATTGGTTGAATCAAACATTGCACTTGTGTTTACCTAGGATAGTAATATTGCTTTAATTTGATGATCTTCACTTTTTTCGTTTATTTATGTGTTTCATAAACAAGTGCAATTTAATGTAAAACCAGTTCACTACCGATAATAACTGAAAAATGTTGCGGCCTTTTCGAAAGATCCATGAACATGTGCTTTTTTATTGCAATAATGACACATGGAGGATCGTCTGATTGCATACTCAAATTCTTTCGAATCAATTCATAACATGTTTTAGATAAACATATGACATCGTGGTGTATCAATTATAGAATTTGCTATAAACATGGTCATTTGAACTGAGTTTGTGAAGAACATCTCAGTGATGTGAAATGCATCAGACTTGATGGTGTAATTTGGAATGAAATATCAACATTTTGAAACACACGAATCGAACGTGTATTTGTTATGGCTATTCATGGATATGCATATCATATAGTAGTGTATCAATAATGAATGTGGATATCTACATTGACATTTGAATTGAGGATGTCAAGAACATTGTAGTGATGTGGATTACATTAGACTTGATGGTGTAAGCTAGGGATCCTACATTCAGAGATATGCGAAAGCGGCCATCTTGAGCCAATCGAGCATTGAGAGCTGTCAGAATCTGAGCCAAATGAACATCGTTATTGTTGCGGATTGAAAGGTATTGCGATTGTAATGAAAAAGATTTCACGAAAAGTTTTGTCGAATAAACAATTTGTTTTACATTGGCAAGTTGAAGTAGTCTAGTTCATGCATGGTACTTTGTTCATTTGTATTACACTTTTATTTTAGTGATAATACACTGTTGGACGTTAGATAACGAAGTCTGAAAATACTATTATGAGCAAAGTCACGTTTGAGCTCCAACATTTTGCGCCACGGCAAGTGCTGGCAGCGTTTGTTTACGAAAGTAACAGCGTTGCTAAATCGTCTGGAAAAGTATTCGCACATCTCTTAATATAGGATCCCTAGTGTAAGCTTATTGAAAATATCCATATTCCGAAAAACATGAATCGAACGTGTATTTTTTTATCAGTGTGAGTGAATTTGATGAACCCCTGCATAATGGAACGTACACACGGTCAAGCAGTTTGACCAACATTGACTCCACCTCTCGTTTATTCCAACATCCATCAAGTTTTACCAACAGCGGCACGAACAATCAATTTATTCGATCAACAATATCACACACGAACGACCGAAGTGCCAACGAGCACCAACCATCAAAAAATGTATGGGGTTTGTGCAACTTCAATACAAATGTTCAAACATGTTCGGCGAACCTTGACTCCACCCCGACAACTCTAACCAAAATCAAAACGTTTTAATTTTTTCCAACCGAGCTGCCAACTGTCAAATGGTTTTCGAACAACTTCACACACGTTCCAACAAAGCAGCAACCGAAGCGTTTTCTTGGGGGTGGAGTCAATGTTCGTCAAACTGCTTGACTGGTGTGTACGTTGCATAAGTCTATTGCCTGATTTTCTCAAACTTGCACGCTGCGAACCCTTCATTAAAGGTATACCGCGGGTACCGCCGCGCTTTCTGCACCCCGTTTACTTGATTCTTATGGGTGAATATGGTTTCACAGTGTGACGTCACACGTATGTAGCCACGGCTGCGTTCTGATGAATTTCTTCCATATTTGACAGGTATAGGTGGTTTGTATATAAACAAAGGTTCATCCGCTTGCTGCGGGAGATATGATGAACCTCATGAACCTACCACCGATAAATGTCAAATTGAGTTCATTCGTTTGAGTTTTTTAGGTTATGTTTATTTGATGTAAAACCTTATAGCATTGCGGTGTATCGTTTGGTGCGGCCGTACCTTTCGACGCAGTCATTCGCCGCGTGAAGTTTTGTGCAAGTACCCATTTGGGAACATTACAAACGCCGCGCAGTGTATCATATCCAGAATATCTGACAATATTTTAGTTACCAGATAAAGATTGTCGCTGTCGTCGCTGTCCGGAACATCTTTTGCTGGCGAGGATAGGGGATCTAAATGTCAATGAAGGAAAAATACATACGATTTGACAGTTTGATACCACACATGTTTCGGACAGCAGAACAAAGGGAACCGAAGCGACAATCTTTATCTAGTAACTAAAATAAAAAGATATTTCAGTTACTAGATAAAGATTGTCGCTTCGGTTCCCTTTGTTCTGCTGTCCGAAACATTAGAAATACTAGAATTAGAGATCGGCGAAGACGCCATCTTGTTTCCAATCGAACCGTCAAAAGCGGTTCCATTTCGACTTGTTTACTTTTTGTATCCATAAGAAGCACACGGATAAAAATAAAAAAGCTAAATAGATTAAAATCTAATCTAAAACCATATTCGATCTATCCACTCATTGCAATGTTTAGTTGTACAATAATCTGTGAATGATTAAAATGAGTTTAATCATTTGAAATGCATATTCCATGTATATCTACTTTAGATTATTGTCAATTTATTCATTGGTTTATTGGTTTTACGAAACGATAACAGTTCTACGCTTTGAAAAAACAACAACATATTTTAGAAATCAAACTAGTAGAAGTTTATTTATTTCTTAAATTGTATTATTGTGCGGGCTATATATTTCATTACAACAAGTATCATTGCCTGCTGGGTGACCACTTTTCGATCGATCATATGGAAGGCACACTATTTCTCGGGGATGATTTGATGGGGATGAAGTACCAAACGTTGTATTCGTTAACTTTGGTTGCTCTTCGGCCGTGCGTCTTCCAAAACAAAATCTTTCCGATGAAATTGGCCACTTCGATTTCGGATTCGATCTTCCTGGTGGGAACAAAATTTAGTTAAGTCAGAACATTCAATAAACTTAGCATGTTTTTACCTGCTGCTGCACCATAATGTCTGGGAAACCGCTAAGCGCTGAGCGCATGGATCAATGCAATCGATTGATCCGTAATTCAGATTATTTCCTCGAACCATGAGGGGTAAGGATATGAAGTATTCTGCGATTTGTCCGAATATTGGAGCAGTTTCCGTCGGTAAATTCAAACATGGAATCACTTGAGCTTTGGACGGTAGAACCGCAGACGGAACACAAGATTCCAATTTCGACATCCTTTTTCAAAACTGCCGTGAAGGCCACCACTGTATACAGAAAAACCTGTGATAAGCAAAAATTGGGAGAATTTGTGTTCATTTTCAAAAGGTTCTGCTGAATAAAAAATGCGATATGTTTTTAGTTACCTGATATAATTCGTAGAACCCAGCAAAACGTTAGCTTTTGGATTTAGACACGAATTATTTTTCACGCAATGAAACAGTATGGAGAATGGCTGTTCTCTTCAAATTGAAGTCTTTAAGTCCCATGAGTGGAAATAGTGACTAAGAAAAAAGCGTCATCTGACAAGTTCCCAGATTAATAATGAGGACTAGAAAATCAATTTAATGATTATATTTCGGAAAAGTAATTCAATGCTTAAAAATGGGTTCAATTTTTAATCTTTGGCAAGAATAAAATTTGACAAATATTGGTACTGAATAAATAATAAGCTAACTAGCTTATTAATTTTTGTCCGTGCAAGCAAAAATTTTAAGTGCTGCCAGTATCATTGTCACGATTTCATGCGTTTTCATACGTTGCCATTTCGACAGTTTTTCACTCCGCCGGTCTCTGGTTATAGGGTTGCTACGAAACATGTGTGGTATCTAACTGTCAAATCGTATGTATTTTTCCTTCATTGACATTTAGATCCCCTATCCTCGCCAGCAAAAGATGTTCCGGACAGCGATGACAGCGACAATCTTTATCTGGTAACTAAAATATCTTTTTACCCACCCAATCTGTGACGCATGAAGTTTTACCGTTTTATTGGCGCTTTGATGTTGCATGAAGAAGAAGAAGCTGAAAGATGATAATGTAAAAAATCTCCACGTGAAACCATACGAAGAAGTTCTTAAAACTCTTCTCAAAATTCTAAAAGCAATTTTATTGAAAACGGTAAGCAGTACGGGGTTGGACTTTTCTTCTACTAAAACACAATATTTCTATTCGAAATTTTATTTTCTAATATTACGCTTAAAAAACAGTATAAGAAAAGTCCAACCCCGTACTGCGTACTGTTTTTAATTAAATTGCTTTTAGAATTTTTGAGAAGAGTTTTAAGAACTTCTTCGTATGGTTTCACGTGGAAATTTTTTCGATTATCACCTTTCTGCTTCTTCTTCTTCGTGCAGAAAGAAGCAGAAAGAAAAAAAGCACAAAAGAAGCAGAAAGAAAGGAAAGCACACGAAGAAGTTTTTAAAACTCTTCTCAAAAATTCTAAAAGCAATTTAGGGTCTGTCTCATTTGGAGAATTAAACTTAAAAGTGACAGTTCGAAAATTTAAAAATCACCCGGTCATAAGAATGGCTGGTGCTACCCAGCAATTCCAATAGGACATCGATGAAAAATGATTCAATATCTGTCAAAAGTAGTCTTGCTCGGCGAGCAAGGTTATTCGGTAATTATCGAAATGTCACTTTTAAGTTTAATTTCAGTTTAATTATCCAAATGAGACAGACCCTTAATTAGCAATGGTATAAGCCGTATAAGCAGTACGGGGTTGGACTTTTCTTCTACTGTATAATAGAAATACTAGAATTAGAGATCGGCGAAGACGCCATCTTGTTTCCAATCGATCCGTCAAAAGCGGTTCCATTTCGACTTGTTTACTTTTTGCATCCATAAGAAGCAAGCAAAAATTTTAAGTGCTGCCAGTATCATTGTCACGATTTCATGCGTTTTCATACGTTGCCATTTCGACAGTTTTTCACTCCGCCGGTCTCTGGTTATAGGGTTGCTACTGTATTGTATTTTTATTTTATTTTATTTTATTGATGTATAAGGGGGCCGGGGGCCAAGTCACCGATGTGAATTTGAGATTCATATCGTCCATGATACACCAGGGACTAAAGGATAAGGCTTCACAACATCTTTACCCATGGGGGTTTTAAGTTTTGCGGGATATACTGCTAGTATATCACTGCCTTAGGAATTTGGGCAGGTACACACTTAATTTTTTTCGCCGAGGCCGGCAAAACATATTGCCGAGAATCCAACAGCTGAGAGCTCGGTAAAAATCTCGTTAAAAGTTCAAATTGCCGACTGGGCTGCAAAACGTGAAATCATGCCAACTGTCAAAATTTGCCGGGAATATCGGTAATTGTATTACCGAAAATCTCGGCATATATTTCTACCGAGATTCAGGAAATTATTGTTTTTCTTTTGTTTTTCAAGAAGAATACAAATAAGTAAAATTCAATATGAAACGTAAATACATTTATTTATGAAACAAATTAACCTAAATACATGCTTAACAGTTCGATATTTAATCACTTTATTAAACCCATTTTAAACAAAAATTTGGAAATGCTGCATTTTATGCCTTCTTCAACACAACAATTTTGATTCTCCTCACATGCAACCGTTGACACCAATGTACATTATTCCTACATCGGCGCTTAACGTTTGGTTTATTGAGTAACAACCCAGGTAACAACACAGAGACCTCTGAAAAAATATATTACCGTGAACCCCCGGTAATATGACCGTTTTCAATCTGAACACTTTTTAATTTGAACCCCGTTGGTTTGAACATCGTTCAAATTAAAAATTGTTCAAACGTCATTTACCACGTGGAATCGAGAGAAGAAAAATGGAACATCGTGAAATGGAACGCAGAATCAAAACAAACAGAGCAGCCAGAAACCAGCTTTTCTGATGCTTATAGAGTAACCAGAAGTTCAAATTAAAAATGAACCCCGTTAACTTGAATGAGGTACCGTTCAAATTATCGGGGGTCCACGGTATTCAATTTTAATATACAAGGGATTAAATTATTCAATTATTATTAACTTTTTTAACTATTAATCGCCCAGTTAATGATTGAAAAAACTTACACATAATGTTATCTGTCGGCAAGCAACCACGTAGCTGAATTTACTTTTTCCTTTTTCCCCTTTGTTCTTGTGACAACTTCGATTTTGACATTTCACATTTTTCCGAATCTCGGTAAATATATTATTTTACCGATTCGGATCGCAAAATAGATTACCGAATTTCGGTGCTCATTCTTCTTAACCGATTTTCGGCAATGCGAATATATAAAATAATGTAAAATGTCAAACTTGGACGATATATCAGTAAAATAGTAATTTACCGACCAAGTTCGTCAATTTAAATTACCGAAATCAAATCCAGCGTTTAAGTGTGTTGGGGATATTTTTATGATGAATATTAAAGCTGTGGAGAGATGTCGGTTACAATATTAGATTATATGTATTAACTTTGATTCCAATTATAAATCACAAAGAGCTTCCCTTATATTTAGGCGGTTGAACAAATGTGTTTGTTAGTATGTCGTGTTGATATCTGTATTCTTCCAGTTAAAGTTGTCTGATGTTACAAATTTTAGTTATCCATGATCAGTCTATTCGTCATTACAGTCTGCTGTTAAGGCCTGATCTAAACAGTTCTTATGAAAAGTCTCTTTCAATATTGTTCGGAGTATTCAGTGTGAGTGGTATTGTTTCGAAGTACATAGTTTTCTCGTCAATAGCGTTTAAGTAATGTCCCCATCAAACAAAAAGAAGCTTTAAAAGTTTGTTCAAAATCTTAATTTTCAATCGCGAGTCAGTGTTAATACAATTATGTTGATGTGTATATGGTATAGGAATTGCGATACATCTAATTAAATTTGAATTGCTGACTATATTTCAAATAAACACCTTTCGTGAAAAGGTATTTTGAAACTAAAATATCGTATTACAATTTGATGTATATCAATAATCGTCCAAAGCTTTGAAAATTATCTAGTGAAAGCAGTCGAAACTGAATTGAAAAGCCAAAATGGGCCACAGTTCAGAACCGTTCACCAAACAATCTTAAAAAAATTGAGCCTGCTATTTTAACAACTACATATTTTGAAGAACCATGTTCCAAGAAAACGCCAGATACTATCTTTGTGGACTTATGACGGCCTTGCATAGCATCATCATTGTCTCGGAACTAGATTCAGTCAGTAAAGATTTCAAATCATTCCGTGAGCTTCCATTTGATGATGGGTTAAAAAAGACATTGATTGATCCTCCTCATGACCTTAGGTGGTCAAACTATTAGTCCTGTAGAGAAAAGGATAGTGGATGAAAGCATCATATGGTCTATTCTCATGCACATAGGTGGCTAAGGTCCCTAGCGCTGATCATGTGTTCATTCCCTATCGGGCATTTACTGTTTTATAAGGTAGTCAACTAATTTTATATGTCTTTCAGAATACACTTAGTCACGTCTCCTATGTCCTTCAACCTTTCTTTACATTGGAGTATGTATTATTTTTTCCTAAGAGCACCTCCACGGGAGTCCCCATCTGGATCCCTATCGCTATTTCCGGGCCCTATATAGCGACCCAATTCTACACCGGTAGTATCTAAACGGGAATGTAAAATGAGAACGCAACTCAAAATTAGCCGTGAGTTTCCAAATTTAGCGCCCCTTCCTGAGTTGCTAAATTTGTATACAGGGATGCTATTCTGTGAAACGTCACTTAAGTATTGATAAAAATTGCAGAAAATGTTTTTCTTTTTCAGTACAATTTCGGTGTATATAATCAAATAGGGAAACTCATAGGGAAACTGTTTTGATCTCCATCTCACTGAACATATATTGATCTCATCGCGAAAGGAAGGAATACGGCACCAATTTCGTGGCTTTTTTATGTAAACATGCGTGCTCACTGCCGAAATATGAGAAATCAAATGCCTTTCCATTGCTTTGTTTTTGATGGGATGAACATCGGAGCCATGAGATGAAATGCACGAGCAGTTCCCCTATATGATTTGCTTTGGAAATTCAACTAGGATCCCTGGAAATTTCTCCCGGAGTTCCCCAGCAATCATTGAGTTCCTTTAAGAATTTTTTGCAGTTCCCCCAGAATAGTTCCAGAATCATTTGGATTTTTTTATTGGAATTGCCCTATAATCTCTTTTGTGGTTTCAAAAAACTTTGCAAGAGAATTCGCCGGATTATTTCGGAAGTTGTTTCGAGGTAAAATTCCAGGAGGACGGAAATCCAGAAGGAATGATTGTTAAAAAAATGAAAAAAGCTTGATATAATATATTTAAGTAGTATGACGGGTCTTCAGTTAGCTTTGCGAGCTAACTTGTGAAATTGCCCTCCGGAGATGGCGAGTTCTATTCCCGATTCGGTCAAGGATGTTTTGAGTGAGCATAGTGAATCCATTGTGCTTGTTACACAAAGCGGGCATAGAAAAACTTTCAATTAAATAATAACTAAGGAAATGGTAACAAAATACTAAGTTGAGCAGCTAGCCCAGTTCCAGTTGAAATGTAGAGCCATTGAAAAAGAAGATGACTACTTTTAGCAACGCCCGGTGAGAACTCAATATGTTTAGGAAGGCGCTATATCTAAAATAGAAACCACCCGTGGGAAGGTGGGGCGCTATCCTAAAATAGCACTCGGGAAGGAGCGCTATTATAAGAATAGCGATGAGGCCTCCCGTGGAGGTGCTCTAACCCGAAAAAATGAAGAGCGAAACAGGTTTGTTTATACGTTGATCCATGCAGTGAAAGTAAGAGTAAAATAACAAAGATTACTGAGAAGAAATAACGGATACAATCACCATATATAATGCAAAATTAGTAAATCTACAGTATCTACTTTCACTACTTACTGTATACTGAACTATGAACTAAAATTGGTGCAATGGATGATCGTTTGCTTCCCAGTCTTTTGTGTTAGTATTTTGTTAGTTAAGACTGGTACTAGACCCTGCCGGAACCTCCGCAGCATATACTCAAGAAGATGTTGTTAGATCATGCGACACCTTCTCTAAGTATTTGCATGGAGGTATGATATATCAAGTGTTTAATTATTTTCTATATATTGGCAAAAAATACTACACGCGTTTCTGTTAAATTGAAATGTTACCGGTTTTAAAGTACGTACTTTAGTATTGCTTAATAGTGTAACCACAGACAAACAGACGTAACACTAGAAAAATTACCATCGACCATGACTTCAACGATCCATTTGAATTTGATTGATTGTGCAATTCACAACTAGAGGCGCTAGTGTCGTAATCCTTCGGGTTTGACATTTCACTCCAGCGCCTTCTGGTGACGATGTCATACGAAACATCGTTTTGTGTAACATGCTCGCAAGATGGTGGTAGAGTAGTTGAGCGATGGATTTTTAGGAAAATTGTTCAAGCTGTTACGTCTGTTTGTCTGTGGTGTAACCATACTCGGATGCAATTAAATTCATCTCGTTTTCGTCTAACGGTAATGTGTTGAGTACTAATAATACTAGCAATGTGTACTATAAATGAACAAATTATTTCACAATTTCAACAATATGCAGACACTTGACTTATCAACGTTGACCCCATCATCCGTGGACAGGGAGGGTTGCTACTGTATTGTAAACACAATATTTCCATTCAAAATTTTATATTCTAATATTACACTTAAAACACAGTATAAAAACCCTGATTAATCCACCAAGCGGTGATGGTGCCTTTCTCGTGCATTATAAAAATAGTATTTTGGCCATAACTTCCTAGCCCATAGTCCGATCTGACCAATTTTCAATAAGGGTTGCTGACGTTTAATCGTCTTTCTTCTTCAAGCGCGTGGCAAGGATGGAGTTTGTTTTCATCGGGAAGCGTTTCCCGATGAAAACAAATCCTATCTTTCCTTTGCGCTTGAGAGAGAGGGATGATTAAACGCCAGCAACCTCTATAGGAAACAATGGTAGAGTATCCTGCGTTGAATGCAACTTGTTGCGAGTAAATCGGTTAAGGGCTCATTCACAAATTACATTACAAATTACTCCAAAACGCGGAGGGTTACTGCCCCGAACAAGGGTAGTGGGGCTGGGAAGCTGAACCCCGGCCAGGTACCTCCAAAACCGGGGGAGGAAGGACCTGGAAAGGTCCGTCCACCCAAGAAAGACGGTGGTAAGGGGTTACGGCAGGCTGTGAGCTCTCAGCCGCACCAGACCAGGGAAATAGAGGGGGATGACGCCTCCTGGACCCTGGTCAAGAACAAGAGGAAACCGAAGACGTCAAGGGCCGAAAAGAAGGCCCAGGTGAATGCGGGTAGCAAGAAGTCTAGGGTAGGCGCCAATCGCTCCAGGAGCGATGCCCTAGTCATCACGGCGGACGAGGCTAAGTACTCGGACGTCTTGAAGGCCATGAGGAGTGACGTCAAGCTCGGTGAACTCGGCGCCGACGTACGTCGAATAAGACGTACCCGGATGGGCGAGATGATCCTCGAGCTGAAGCGGGGCGTCTCGCAAAAGGGCGCCGCCTACAAGAAGTTGGCGGAGGAAGTTCTAGGCGAGACGGTCAAGGTGAGGGCACTCACTACGGAGGTGAATCTAAGGGTTAAAGACCTGGACTAGATCACCGAAGTCGAAGAGCTCGTCACGGCACTGCGGCGACAGTGTGAAGTGGAGACACTCACCGCAGCCGTTCGGCTACGGAAAGGTCCGGCAGGGACGCAGGTAGCATTGGTTCGGCTATCTGCAGCGGACGCCTCCAAGGTAGTCAAGTTAGGGAGCGTCAAGGTGGGATGGTCGGTATGCCCTGTGGGCATATACGAGCAACCCGAAGTTTGCTTCAAGTGCCTGGAACCGGGGAACAAGCAATGGGACTGCAAAGGCCCTGACAGAAGCAATCTCTGCCGACGCTGCGGATTGGAGGGACATAAGGCACAATGCTGCACGAACCCTCCCAATTGTTTGATTTGTTCCAGCAAAGCTGTGAACAGCAAGCACCCCATGGGGGCTCGATGTGCCTGGCGTTTAAGCGTGCTGCAAAATCCCAGCAGGTAACGCAGCTGGCTTGCTCGGCCTCGTCCGAGTGTTTGGTGTGCGCAGGTTTAGAGGAAACGGCGGAACACGTGTTGTTCGTGTGCTCACGTTTTCGCGCAATGCGTGACCACATGCTTGCCACATGTGGTCTGGACACTACCCCGGACAACCTAGTTCGGAGGATGTGTAAAGATGAAGTTGGCTGGAACGCCGTTTTATCGGCTATCGCCCAAATCGTCTCGGAGCTACACAGAAGGTGGCGCGTGGACTCAAGGATGGCTAGTTCAGGCGCAAATAAGAGGTGGTCCAAGGGATCGGAGTCGGCTTCATGGGTCATACCGGTGGTCATGCTCTGTGGTCGAACTCGATCCTTTTATCGAATAAGTGGCCGCGCGAAGTACAACATGGTATCGTCGCTTTCGCGGCGTAGGTCAACCGGGCGGGTTCCGAGCCCGAGGACGGAAAGGGGTCCTCATCAAGGCTGGGGCAGGCGTAGGCACCGCGTCGGCAAGTCCCTCTGTGTGCTGGCGAATAGGCTCTATCGCAGAAAGTTCAATTTGCGCGGCATCATCATTCTTGATACCAGTCGTGCAGAGGGAAGCAGGCGCGAAGTCGACCCTTCCCACCTTCCGAGGACATAGGGCGTGGTAAGGCCACCTGGAAAGCTGGTAATGCGCTGGCACGATACCATGGTGTTCTTCTAAAAAGCGAGTCACGAAGTTCGATGCTGCAAGGACACGCAGCTAACCTCGAGGGTGCGTTGTGCACTGGCCCCCCTTTGAAGCATTACTTTCTGGTTGTACCGAAGGGACTATGGGCTTGGCGGCAATGGAAACGGTTTAGCGGGTCGGGGATGTAGTCCTGCCTCCCTCGTTTGCTATTGGAGGTGATCCCTAACCCCGCACTTCCTGGGCAACCCAGGATGTCTGTTGAGCAGATTCCCGCCCACTGCTTAGGAAAAAAAAAAACACACACATACACACAGACATCACCTCAATACGTCGAGCTGAGTCGATCGGTATATGTGGGTATATAACACTATGGGTCTCCGAGCCTTCTATAAAAAGTTTGTTTTTGGAGCGATCATATAGCCTTTACGTATACTTAGTATACTGCCCATGATCGCATGTTTGTAACACTCGCATTTTTGTTCATTTTGTAAAAAGCCTGTGATTCGTTCAGAAGGGTCAACTGATTGCATCTAATCCCACAAAAGTAAAATAGGCTTTACTATCTTAGTTATCTGTGGTAAGGCGGAAATTATTGAGTTTGTGGGAGGGATTGAAAAACGATTTACAAAATCAACCAAAATACAAATGTTACAAATATGCCATCATGGGCAGTATACGAGAAAGACAAAAAAGTAAAAAACACAGTATAAGAAAAGTCCAACCCCGTACTGCTTACCGTTTTTAATTAAATTGCTTTTAGAATTTTTGAGAAGAGTTTTAAAAACTTCTCCGTATGGTTTCCCGTGGAGATTTTTTCGATTATCATCTTTCTGCTTCTTCTTCGTGCAACATCAAAGCGCCAATACTGTGTATTAAGTACACAACATATGCATAATCGAGTTTCAGACATAATAATTAATTTCCACTCCGGGTGGCTTAATACCGGGTGGCTAATAAATATAAGGCAATTAACTTTGAATGTATGTACTGAAATAAAATGTGAAAATGGTAGTCAAAAATATGTAGATTAGAGTGGGGCAAGAGTACGCACTTAGTTTTCAATCGATCATGTGGCCCTTATAAAGCAAGCTTCTGCATATCAAATCAGTGTCGATGATTCATATACTCTTTCTTTAAGTTACCCAGTTGAAAAAATATTGAAATTATTGAGATTCGTTTTAGTAGAACCCTTATTGCAAGACAAGTGAAAAACGCACTCTTACCCCACCGGTGGGGTAAAAGTGCGGATCGGGTGGGGTAAGAGTACGCATTTATCCAATCATATGCTTTAAGTATATATTAACACAAATAAGAGTTAATAACATTTAATTGATGTTTAATCTATATATATAAAAATCAATCTATGTATGTATGTTCGCTAACTACTTCTGAACCACTTGGCCGAATTCAACCAAATTTGGTACACACGTTCTCTATCCTCAGGGGAAAGTGCCAAAGGGCGTGGGGGGGGCATTTAGAAAAGGGGGAGGGGTTTTGTTTAGAAAACGAACAATTATGTGTAACTTGCATCTCCTAGGACCGATTTCAACCAAATTTTGTACACATCTATATATATAAAAATCATCTATATATATAAAAATCAATCTATGTATGTATGTTCGCTAACTACTTCTGAACCACTTGGCCGAATTCAACCAAATTTGGTACACACGTTCTCTATCCTCAGGGGAAGTTGACAAAGGGGGTGGGAGGGTCATTTAGAAAAGGGGGAGGGGTTTTGTTTAGAAAACGAACAATTATGTGTAACTTGCATCTCCTAGGACCGATTTCAACCAAATTTTGTACACATATTCAATATAAGGAAACAATCATATGAGAGTGTAATCTTTGAAAGGGGGGAGGGGTATTGTTCAGAAAACGGGTAATTCAGAGTAAATTCTGAACCCCTGCACCGATTTCAACCAAATTTGATACACACATTCTCTACCCTAAAGAAAAGATAACAAAGCGGGTGGGGCGGTCATTGTAAAAAAGGGAGGGTATGGGGGGAGGGGTTGTCTTTATAAAACGAGCAATTCAGTGTAACTCCCAACCCCCAGTACCCATATCAACCAAATTTTGTACACATATTCACTAAGAGTAGTCGATCATATGGAAGTGTAATTTGGGAAAGAGGGAGGGTCTGAGGGAGGGTATTGTTCAGAAAACAAGCAATTCAGTGTATATTTTGAACCCCTGGACCGATTTCATCCAAATTTGGTACACACATTCTCTATCCTAAGAAGAAAATAACAAAGGATGATCATTGGGAAAAAGGGAGGGTAAGGGGGAAGGGTTGTATTTAGAAAAAGAGCAATTCAGTGTAACACCTAACTCCCAGGACCGATTTCAACCAAATTTGGTGTACACATTTTCTATCCCAAGGAGAAGATAACAAAGGAGGTGGGAGGGTCATTGGGGAAAAATTATGGGGGAAGGGTTGTCTTTAAAAATGAGCAATTCAGTGTAACTCCCAGGATAAATTACAACCAGATTTGGTACACTTATTCTCTATTTTGGAAGATGTTTATTGAAAAGGTAGAAGGGCCAAACAAATATATAAAAATAGATTGATACAAAGGAACAATTCTATGAGCGGTAGATCTACCTCTGTGGGTTTTGTGCTACAGCATTGGACATTTTAATTGAATAATTTACTTTTCAGTCCCTAGCAAAGCCGGATACATATAGCTATTAGCTATCTATATATCTCGGATACTTATTCAGTGATGTGACGTATGTGATTTTGTAAACAAAAATTTAAACGTTGATTTCTGCAATCTGATAGCACTCCCACGCAAACCATCGCCACATACAGGTAGGGGAGGTTTCGGCTACATGTTCGTTGTGTTGGTTTGCGTAGGAGTGCCATCATATTTGACAAATCGACGTATGCATCTTTGTTTACAAAATCACATACGTCCTTTTGAATAAGTACCGAGATATATAAAACTCAATGTTTGTATGTTTGTGTGTATGCTCCAGCCTAACTTCTGAACCCATTATTGTATTGTTTAGTTATCGATCAATTTAACCATTTATCGAAATTATGGTTTGCCCAGTGACAAGCAATGATTAATGTGTTTCCTTCTGGATGGTGAATGTGATCCCTTCTTTGAAAATAGACGTTTGCCCGGAATAAGGCATCGGTGGATGTTTTTCCTTCTTTAGAAATAAACGTTTGCCCGGAATATGGCGAATATGGGTTTGCTCCCTTCTTCAAAATCAGTCAATGTTTTCAAATGAAATCTGCCTTCTTCTGATCAAATGATGAAGTATCGATAAGAAAACGCAATTATCCTGTTGACCAATTGGTTTATTCATTTTCCGATTGTGAAAAAAAAACTGCGAATCAAACTGGCAATTCCGAGCAAGGCCGGGTACATAAAGCTAGTAAGCATATATTAGGGAATGTTAAAAGATTACGTAACTCTTAAAGGGGGAGGGGGTCCTAAAAATGTGCACTTTCATACGAAAAACCATTGTTTTTGTATATACAAACAACTACAGAGGTAAAAATATATAGCAGGTTTCACGTGGCGTATACAAATGAATTTTGCTTAAAGGAAATCCACCAATCACGTAACGTAAAATTTGGTTATTCCATCACCCCTCCCCCCATATTATACTTTTTGTATGAATCCTCTGAAAATTATATGGATCGTCATACATCTCGCAACCCCTCCCAGATAAACGTTGCGTAATTTATGAATATTTCTTTTGATTAAATGAAATTATCATTTAGATGAAATTGTGTTTTCGTACTGTTATTTCGCTTCAGTGCTTTGTTCGCTAAGTCCTTTCTAACACCGAATTACTTCAACTTATCCTAAAAACTTGTGATAATTTCGAATTCTGTCCCTTTTTTCTTAGTTGTGGATCTTTACGCTTTGGAAGAAGTCTTATGGGCCAAACACAATTGGTACGTTTGCGTACGTTTTGACAGTTTTCCCATGGGAAAACTGTCAAAACGTACGCAAACGTACCAATTGTGTTTGGCCCATTATTTCACCCGGTGTTACGGGTTTGACATCAAAACTTGAAGATTCATATGCGTACTTTTACCCCACAGTCCCAAAAATTAGTCAAGTAATGGTTTTGACTTCTTGGAAAACCAACCGGATTGGTGTTCTGCACCATAAAGTACTCTATACAATAGGTTATCGAAATGGTATAATGTTCACCTGATTGAACGTATATATGGTAATGAAATACTAGTTGCGGAAATCCAATTATTTTTCGCAAAACGATCAAAAAATTATCTAACTCCATATCTCTCTTGTTTTTTATTCAAATCGTTTACAATTACACATGATAATAGTTGGCCAGAATGCTTACCTGTCAAACTGATGCAGTGCTGCTAGTTTATCTTTTTTTATTACTTCAAAAAATCGAAAACGTACTCTTACCCCACTCTACTCTCTATTTCTTTTTCAGATAAATTATTTAAGCTCTTTTAGTGGAATGTTTTCAACTGTCTGAGACGAGTTTAGTACACCCGATTCTTTTTTTTAACACGGGGGTTGCGTTCCGTGTAAAAAAAATTTTCAGTTTAAAATTCGAAAATCCGTGTAAAAAAAGTTTCATGATTTCTCGACGAATCATGCAAAATGGAGCAACTTTGCAAAAATTGTTTATGAGATTTTTTTTACACGGCTGTGTAAAAACAGAATCGGGTGTACTTTAGTTTAGTAGTAGACACTGAAGACGCCCTCACAGTTGAAATACGAAATACGTATCTGTAATGATACCAAAACGTAGTTGAATTGACGGGGAATGACGGCTTTGGCAGGTTTTGTTCTATTATTGTCACGGTCAGACCGCATCGTGCTTTCGTGCTGTGCGGTTCTTTCTCTCTTTGCGGAAGGAAGTTTTTAATACTACCCGAAGCTATTTTAATTTCAACGGTGCTTCTTAGCGCTATTTGTACCCACTGATCCCGTTACGATCTTTGCAAGGACCCGTGCCTTCGTTTTACGTTGGACCCGTTTGCGGAAGTAAAATTCCGACAAGCGGTGGTAATCCTGCAGGGACACCGTTCTGGGAAAAAACCTCTTAGAAGGTCACGTCTCCACGCTCAGCAATGAGCATTAATAAAAACAAGAGGAAGGGGGAGTCTCTGAATTCTCCACTTCCTTCAAAGAAACAAGGTTTCAAGACCGTCCTGCCTAAGCGCGGAAAAAATAGAAGGAAGCTGGAGAATTCAGATATTCCTTCTAACTCTAATGTTGACATTATTTCATCTCCTATCGAACTGAGCAATCAGTTCGATTTGATTAACGACGAATTTGAGAAAATCGAATCTATCTCTAGCCCAGGTGATTCGATTCATGCGAAGAAACAAAGGATTCCGCCAATTGTGGTATCTGTTGCCGAGTTTTCTGGCTTTCGGAATGAAATCTTGAGTAACCTTCAGGGGATCAAGGTTTCATTTCAGATTGCTAGGAAGGGTGACTGCCGCGTTTTGCCGGGATCCTTTGACGATCGCAAACGTCTTCTTCAGTATTTAACTGAGAAGCGCCATAAATTCTTCACATACGACGACAAAACTGAGCGATTGTTCAAAGTCGTCTTGAAAGGTCTCCCCAGTGATGATAAATCACTGGATGAGATTAAAATTGAAATTTCTCAATTACTTGGATTTTCACCAGTCCAAGTAATTAAGATGAAAAAGAAATCCCACTCTGGTACTTCCCAGAGGGCATTTCTCAAGAATTTTATTTAGTTCATTTTAACAAAAGTGAACTAAATAATATGAAAAAGTTTGGAAAAGGCCTGTATTATGTCCCATGTCCGTGTTACATGGGAACATTTCCGCAGGCCTGGGGAAATTTCCAAAACCCCACTCAGTGCCGTAAGTGCCAAAAGTGGGGTCACGGAACCAAACATTGTCACATGGATGCTAAATGCATGATTTGTGGTGAAACCTCTCACGCCAAGGACGCATGTCCTGTGAGAGAGAAGATTCCAATAAATTTAAGTGCGCAAATTGTGGGGCAATCATAAATCCAATTTCTGGGAATGCCCTTCACGCAAAAAGTTTTGAATTCCCGTGCAAAATTGATGACGGGAAATTCCAATCGGATCCCAGATTCGACGGGTAGAAATTTTTCAAACGCTCAAATTTCGAAACCGGTTACCGGTCGAGCAATTCATACCCACCACAATTCACAAACAAATTTTGCCGCTCGTCAACGGGTAGCAAGCACTTCAGTAAATTCCAATTTTTCCAATGTACCTACGTATGCAAACATCGCTGCTGGTAGACAAAATTTCTCTTCTCAAAATGAGGTTTATACACAGAAAGAAAAATCATTAATCAAATTAAAAAAATCGTTGGTTAAAATAAAAAGTTTCGTTGGTTCTTTTTCGTAGAGAGTTGCGTGTGTTCAAAGCAAAAGTACCCAAACTTTTAATACACCAATGGTTCAAAAGTTGCTTGCCGCTCTAAAAATAAAAGTTTATACTTTCAAAATAAAATTGTAGCACTGTCAAATAAAAATGGTCACATTATGGAAAATATAGTGCAATTTTTTTTTTAATTCCAGAAAAGCTTACTTCACTTTTATCCCTCATTCTTGTTTTTTCCCTTCAAAATCATAATATAATCAGAGTATACAGTTTCAGCATGTTTATTTCATTATTTATTAGTTATCTGTGTTAAAATTGATCAGAGTTAGAACACATTAGATCCTTTATCGGATTTCCAAACAAAAGGACCAGAGCCTCGGCCAGAGCATCCGAACAGCTGCTAACCGACTTAAAATGATTCAGCTCTTTGGGGTGCGCTTCGTGCAGATATTTGGTCATTGCGCCACGGATTTCTCTTCAGTCAGAAACGCCGAAATAAACAGATTATCTGTAAAAAAAATCTCGCATAGGTATTGATTCTACGGCATTGAATCATGGAAATTGGGCGCTTAGATAACTCCGATACCTTTAACGTTTAAGATTGAAGGAATTTAAATTGACTTACCTCGAAATGGCCTGATGTCCTTCTTTTTTCTTCGACTCAAGATTTCGTTAAAAGTACGCACTAAATATGTACTTTTTATACCCATATGACGTGGCTATACTTTGCTCCTAGCGATCGCTATACTGATTTCGTCGCTGTCATATATAGACACTGAGAGGAAAAAAGAGATGAGAAGTGATATTTTCCTTTTCTTGTTGCTAATCGTATGATATGCTTTAAAAGTTTAACAACTTTCAGGTTAATAGAAAGAACTTTTAATGTTACTTTGGGAATAGGATAAAAACAACTTTTAAATAGAAAAGTAATTTTTAATGAGAATAATTTTACTCTTATTTCTAGGAAAATGATGCACTTTTCAAATTAAAAGTGCATAATTTTCTATAAAACCATGTTTGTTCTTTGTGTGTACCCATGTCCCAACGGAAAATAACGGTCATGTTGCCGATTCAGGTAGCATGACTGCTTCCGATTTTGATTTTTTAACTTAACAATTGCATCACATGATTGATGCAATGTTCAAAGCAAATACTATTCCTGAAGCTGTTCAGGTTGGTATAAAGTACACACAAAAAATTGTTATCGGACTCCGTTTCAATGGATCCAAATAATTGTGTGAAAGTTCTAAATTGGAATGCCCGCTCTCTAAAGGGTAAGGAAGATGAATTATTTAACTTCCTTTCAGTTCATAATGTGCATATTGCCATTATAACTGAAACGTATTTAAAACCAGGACTCTCCATTAAAAGAGATCCAAACTATTTTATCTACAGAAATGATCGTCTTGACAGCGCCTGTGGTGGGGTCGCCATCGTCATTAATAGACGTATCAAACATAAATTATTTTCTTCGTTTGAAACCAAAGTTTTTGAAACCTTGGGAGTTTCTGTTGAAACAAATTTTGGTCAATTTTCCTTCATTGCAGCCTATTTGCCTTTTCAATGCAATGGGCAGCAAAAGAATTTTTTGAAAGCTGATCTTCAAATTCTGACTCGCAACAAATCAAAATTCTTCGTAATTGGTGACTTCAATGCCAAACACCGTTCATGGAATAATGCTCAAAGCAATTCCAATGGTAAAATTTTATTTGAAGATTGTTCTGCGGGATATTATACTATTCAATATCCCAATGGACCAACTTGTTTTTCTTCCAGTCGAAATCCTTCTACAATTGATTTAGTCTTAACGGATTCAAGTCAGCTGTGTGGCCAATTGGTAACTCATGCTGACTTTGACTCTGATCACCTTCCTGTGACATTTGAAATCTCACAAGAAGCCATTTATAATCCAATCAGTTCTTCTTTTAATTATCATAGAGCTGATTGGGATTTATATAAAACATATATCGATAGGAATTTTGATGTTAATATTCCTTTGGATACCAAAAGTGATATTGACAATGCGCTCGTATCTTTGACAAATTTAATTGTCGAAGCCAGAGGCATTGCAATTCCTAAATGTGAAATTAAATTCAACTCCATTATTATTGACGACGATCTTCAGCTTCTGATCCGTCTTAAAAATGTGAGGCGAAGGCAATACCAAAGAACTCGCGATCCCGCGTTGAAAGTTATTTGGCGAGATTTGCAAAATGAAATTAAGAAACGTTTCGCTATTCTGAGAAATACCAACTTTGAGAATAATGTCTCGAAGTTGGATCCCAGTTCGAAACCCTTTTGGAAATTAACGAAAATTCTTAAAAAACCTCAAAAGCCAATTCCAGCGCTTAAAGAGGGAAACAAAATTTTATTAACAAATGGCGAAAAGGCTCAAAAACTTGCTCAGCAGTTTGAGAGTGCCCATAATTTTAGTCTAGGTCTCACTAGTCCAATTGAGGATCAGGTTACACGGAGCTCCGAAGACATTCTCAATCAAGAGAATGTTTTTGACCCTTCGTCGGGAACTAATTTGGATGAAGTGAGATCTATTACTAGAAAATTTAAAAATATGAAAGCCCCGGGTGATGATGGTATTTTCTACATACTTATCAAAAAACTTCCTGAGAGCTCTTTATCCTTTTTGGTTAATTTATTTAACAAATGTTTTCAATTGGCATACTTCCCAGATAAATGGAAAAACGCCAAAGTTGTTCCAATTTTAAAGCCGGCCAAAAATCCAGCTGAGGCTTCTAGTTATCGCCCAATCAGTTTGCTTTCTTCAATAAGCAAACTGTTTGAAAAGATTATTTTAAATAGAATGATGGTTCATATTAACGACAATTCTATTTTTGCTGATGAGCAATTTGGTTTTCGCCATGGGCATTCAACCACTCATCAGTTATTAAGAGTTACGAACTTAATTCGGCTCAACAAATCTGAAGGATATTCGACTGGAGTTGCTCTTCTTGATATAGAGAAAGCATTTGACAGTGTTTGGCATGAAAGTTTGATTGTAAAATTGATGAATTTTAATTTTCCTCTGTACATCATTAAACTGATCCAAAATTATTTATCAGATCGCTCACTGCAGGTAAACTATCAGAATTCTAAATCTGATAGATTACCTGTTAGAGCTGGTGTTTCCCAAGGCAGCATACTGGGGCCCATATTGTATAACATTTTTACTTCTGACTTACCTGATTTACCACCAGGGTGTCAAAAATCTTTGTTTGCAGATGACACGGGCCTTTCAGCCAAAGGGCGAAGCCTTCGTGTCATTTGTAGTAGATTGCAAAAAGTTTGGATATTTTCTCCACTTACTTGCAAAATGGAAAATTTCCCCGAATGCTTTCAAAACTGCTTCCAAAACTCAGCTTATAATTTTCCCTCATAAGCCGAGAGCTTCTTATTTGAAACCTTCTAGCAGACATATTGTCACTATGAATGGGGTTCCAATTAATTGGTCTAGCGAAGCCAAATATTTAGAATTTCTGCTAGATCAAAATTATCTTTTAAAATTCATATTGAAGGCCTTCAAGCCAAATGTAAAAAATATATTAAGTGTCTATATCCACTCATAAACAGCAAATCAAAACTTTGTATTACGAACAAACTTTTGATTTACAAACAAATTTTAGACCTGCCATGTTGTATGCTGTGCCAATATGGACTAGTTGCTGCAATACCAGAAAGAAGGCACTTCAGAGGATTCAAAATAAAATTTTGAAAATGATTCTGAAGTTGCCTCCGTGGTATAGTACCAATGAACTTCATATAATTTCTAATATTGAGACATTGCAACAAATGTCCAACAAAATAATTTCCAATTTTAGACAAAAATCGTTGCAATCTTCTATTGCAACGATTAACTCCTTGTACTCTTAGTATAAATTAGGTTAAGTTTAGTTTAAGTAGAAAACATTGTAATTCCTACATGGTTTAATTCAACCAGAGGAAATATTCTAACTGCCAGAGGCAATTGAAATGTATTAATAATAACTAAAAGCGTAACATAGCAAATAAGGATGATAGTGTTAAGAAAACACGGAACACCTAGTCTAAGAGATAAATGCATGTATTAGATAATTAACAAATAAAAATAGTTAAAAAAAAAAAAAAAAAAATATTATTGTCACGGGGGTTTTTTATGACTGATTAATGATTATGCTCAAATTTGGCCTAAACATTCTTTGCATATCAAAGAATATTGTGGCTAAATTTCATAAAATTTGGTCGACAAAAACCCCCTTGACAATAATAGAACAAAACCTGCCAAAGCAGTCTTTTCCCCTAAATGGAATATAGTATTTCTTTTTGGTTTTTCATGAAAGTTAGGATATAACAAGACCAGTAACTATAAATTTTAACGGTTAGTAGTCTTGTTGTTATCTAATTTTTATGCATTGAGAAAAGTAAGCGATCAGTCGTGTAATGTTCTGTATACAGTTCTTTCCCGATTTTGGCAACATGACCTGATTTTTAAGTTGCCAAAATAGGGATGTTGCCAAAAACGGGAAAAAAATTTCATACAAAATTTCAATTTTTTTTGTTTGCTTGATTGAAGTTATATACTTAGAATATGTACTAAAAAGTATGTGGAGTATGTTTGAATAATGCACGTGCATTATAATAGACATTTTTGCGATATTATTCATAACTCCGAGACTGTAGTGCAAAACAGGATTGGAATAAACTCAAGAATGGTAATCAAACGATTAGAAGACTAATTTGCCAGTTTCAAAATAAAAAAAATGATAATAAATAATATTTGAAATTAACATTAGCGTCGGCCACGTCCTTGCAAAAAAGTGGTGATGAAAAACATATCCTTTCTGACGTTTCTAATCTATCTTAACGTTTCATATAAATTCAGGTTGTCGAGCAATCATGTTTGTTATTATCAAAATTCTCACAAATAGCAATCCAACGGTTACAAGATGGTTAAATACGCTACGTTCAAAATATATCGAACAGGTGGAGAACGATTTGCGAAGAATATAGCGATTGGCGAAATACAGTCGTGGACCGACCTGAATAGAGAGGACTTTTACATGCAGAGATCATGACAAAATGAAAAACAGTTTGCTGAAACTAAACTCAAATTTTCGAATGCATTGACATGGACATTGATGGAGGCATACTTGCTTGTGATCAGTGTGCTTAAGAGTAAAGTTCTATGCCCGATTTTTGGCGACATAGCAAGGTTTAATAGAACTGGCCCTCAACCAAGGAATATTTCAGGGTGATGAGCACAATGTTTACTTCTTTTGCGCCTTGCGCTGCGAGTGCCAGTGTGGCCAAGTGGAGGCCGAAAAACCATTTGTAGCACGCCACTTCTGTCCACAAGAAGTTCGTTCTGCTATTTGGTTTCGCCGACGACATAGATATTATGGCGCGTGACTTTGAGAAGATGGAAGAAGCTTACATCAAGCTGAAAAGGGAAGCAAAGCGGATCAGACTAGTCATCAACACATCGAAGATGAAGTACAAGATAGAACGAGGCGCTGAAAAGGCCAAAGTTGGCCATCCACCACGAGTTTGTATCGATGATAACAAAATCGGGGTGGTTGAAGAATTCGTTTATTTTGGGCTCACTGGTAAGGTATCGATAACGATATCAGCAGAGAAATTAAGAGACGCATAAAGCCAGGAAATCGTACGTATAGAATTTACAAAACGCTCCGATCGAATAGAGTTCGCCGCCGTCCCAAACTGATTCCCTACAAAATGCTTATTAGACCGGTAGTAAAATACACGAGATTTGGACGACATTCGTGCAAGACCAACGCGCACTCGGAGTTTTTGAAAGAAAATTACTGCGTACTATCTTTAGTGGGGTACAGATGCTTGATGGTATGTGGAGAAGGCGAATGAACGTTCACACCGCGAAAATAGGAAGACTGCAGTGGGTTTAGCACGTAGTCCGAATTTCGAACAATAACCCGATGAAAAATGGTTCTCGACAGCGATTCGTCAGGCACAAGGAGGCGAGGTGCGCAGCGAGCAAGATGGATCGATCAGGTGGACGACGATTAACGGACCCTCCGTAGACTTCGTGACTGGTGACTTACTTACTTACAGTCATGAACCGTGCTGAATGGAGACGACTGGTATGTACTGAACAGGCCACTCCGGCTTGTGGCTGAAATAATAATAATAAAACCACATGTGACGCACCACTCGCCTACCGAAGCAGTTAGAATTACACCTGCGGTCTCATGGGAGCTTTAAAGGAGGTATTCCACTACTGACAGTCCGCCATCACAAACAGAACACTCGAGAGCCTTACTGTTACATGCTACCAAACTGTTACCATTACTGTTTTACTGTTACCATACATGCAGGAATCAAAAGGCTCGTTATACAATTGTGACATCAGGAAACTGGAAAAGCCAACAGTGTTTTAAAATAAATCGCTAGACAGTGATGAGTAAAACGACTAGGTTGCTATAAGTTGCTATATCGGATGTGCTAATCATTATCTATTGATCCGTCCAGGGTTTGTTTGCTACTGGATCACACATGCAGTATCCAGTGCATTGTGTATATCAAGCGGGCTTCACTTAATTAGTGTTGTACTATGTACAACGGTGTGATTAAGCATGCCGACAAAAAAAATCGGGGTTAAAAATGCCAAAAAATATTACATTCTACGGTGGGCTGGTTATATTAGGGTAGTGTAAGGGGAGTAGAATAGGAACATAGAAAACGTGAATAAGAAGAACAGAAAAGTTCTACTAGAAATTGTTTGCAATGAGCAGTGACACAAGTGGCGGTTCATTATTTTAGGAAGTGCCCACTATGCGTACAGAGCCCACAATACGCATATAAACCTTAATGACATTCACTTTGGGTTTTGTTTATCCTATTTCATATTAATGAAATGATTTTAACCCAAAAAAGATATGAAAAAGTATTTTCGAGGTTGTTGCCAAAATCGGGAAGAAAATGTTGCCAAAAACGGGTGTTGCCAAAATCGGGGGTAGACAAAAACGGGTGTTGCCAAAATCGGGATGGGACTGTACTAGGATTGTAAAGGAACGCCGAAATAGGGCCAGCAAACATTTTTTAGTGAATCTACGGAATTGATGTTGAATCAATCTGGCATCGCTGGTCACATTGGAATGCTCGGAACGGTGAGCTCCACACACGTCAAATCAGAAACTAACCCGCAGGCAAGCTAGCGGCCATTACCGCTCGCGGAAAGCTGGATAAGACATCCTATTAAAATGATTCGATACCTGAAATCAACGAGCAGCCCTACGCCAACTGAGAGGCGATGTCCCTGGCCGTGAACAACATGTGCCATTGATACACTAACCAAAGATTTGATCCGTTTACGAAAAGTCACTCGAAGACAGTCCCAGCACAGACAAACAGACGTAACACTTCTCATTTCAACATCGTTCACGTGTTCAACGGTTGATTTGAAATCCATCTGTGCCACGCGATTGTGCCTAGAGAGGCGCGCTTTGATTAGTGTATATGCTGCTGAATGTTTTCTGTGTTGATGACGATGATGATGATGATTGATATAGATGTACACCCGGTTCTTTTTTTTACACGGGTAGGTTTTAGTTGATTAAGACCTTCAGCGTTGATGAAAATATGAGTTAACCCCATGAAAAAATTCACAAAGAATCAAAGAAAAATCAGGTGGTATTTAAAAAGCTGTGAAAAATCAGGCTAACCGGGAAATTAAAGAATACCAACCGTGTAAAAAAATATTGGGTGTATGTGTTAGGAGCAAACGTCAAATGAGAAATAATCATGGCCGACTGTGTTTCTCGCGATTCTGATAACAGATGGCAGCAGTGTTTTCTGAAAAGCTAATGACGATAATTTTTCGAACAGTTTGTATGAAGAGTTACGTCTGTTTGTCTGTGGTCCCAGCGTTCTGGGTTGCATGCTCTTAAGGAGCCCCATACACGCTACGACATGTTGTACAGTACACTCCAGCTGATCCGACAAATGTATGGCCGGACTATCGAGGTTTCTCTCGTTAATCCGACAGTCAAATCCATACAAATGAACCAAAACAAAATCACAGCACGAATTGGTAAACTGACAGCATAATGAATTTTAGTGGCGCCGGGAGTGGGTGGGACAAGTAGGACATGTTCTACACACGAATTTTCCTGGGTGGGACACTCAAAGCATTGTCCTACCCATGTTATAAAAAGGTGATTTCAAATTTAATCAGAGTATTTAAAATAATCATAGAGTTTTCTTAGATCCTGAACGAATAGACTATTGATAGGACTTTGAGCACTTTATAATCTCGAAAGCGTTCAAGATGTCTAAAGCAAGGATATTTTCGACCATCTTGTAATTTGGGTTCAATGATTTAGTAGTTTATCAACATTTTGGAATTCATCTGTAATGATTTATTGGCAATCTACTGAATGATCGTACCTTGATTACTAAATGATCAGAAATATCCTTGCTCTAAAAGTTTTACAGAGGTAAAAAAAGTTGTTGAAATCAGCAAATGGGATTAATTAAAATTTTGGAAAGTATTGATAGATGGAGTGCGTTTAAATGAATTATTGGAAACCCAAGGAAAAAGGTTTTCTACAAACCTGAAAAGATTTATTGAAATCTGAGGAACCACAAACATTATAAAGTCCACTTGAAATCTGGCCCGTAAGAAATTTTGAGCTCTCAAAAGATTCTTTGACAATCATACGATTTTTTCAAAGTTTGCTTTGGATCACTAGATCCATAACCAATAATAAGCAATAATTGATTGAAACCATTGAAGAATCATATATATTTCTGTGATCCATGAACCTTGTAAAAATGTTCGATAACTGAGAATTCAAATATGTATGTCATGCTTCTTCTTAGTTATCCTTAAGCAATCTTGGAAAAGCAACATTTTTCCAGAGAATCGTAGAAAACTTCTCAAATTATTAACTTTTTCGCTTTTTGTGGCAGTATACACGGGTAAAAATTCGTTCCCAGAAATGAGAAAATAATTCATGATTCCATGAATCCGTCGTGTTTTCATGCCATGAAAATACACCATGAATATAAATCATGATTTCATGATTTATTTTCGCGTAACGCAACCAATGCGTTACAATTTGGTTGATAAGATCGACAAAATAAAAAAAAAGTTCAACAGGGGATTTGAACTCGAGTACACTGAGCGAGAGTCCGGCGTGCTACCTCTTCGCCGTTCTTACTTCTTGGGAATGGAGTGTTCGAAGTATAACCGGTTATGCATACTGTCGACTGATGAGGATTGCCTGGTACCATGAATAATGTTCCTGAAATCATGAATTATAATCATGGTTTCATGAACTGACCTGATTCATGATTTCATGATTTTTTATTCATGCCTGTGGGTATGCATTTGTTTCCGTGTAGATAGAATGTGCGACGCTGTAGCCCACCAGGTATCCAGGTAGGTTAGTATAATGTGCATCAATTCCGGGAACAAGCTTGGTGATCTAGTGGCTACTGCTTCTGCCTATAAGCAGGAGGTCGTGGGTTCAATCGCATGCGAGTCCTTTTCATATGCTGTGTTTCTTAGTTCTTTCTGTGTTTCACGTTCTACCGAAACTATTTCTTCTGCTATACCTTCCACACTAACAGCTCCAAAACCTTCCGTGGCACCTATTAGAGGTCGTAGAGTTCTCTGTAGTAAGAGATGCAGCTTTCGGTGGTCACGGGATGAAGTGTAGTATCTCATGCCATACCCTAGGCTTGTAACACACACGATTTTTTGCGAATCGCTTAAGACCAATGCTAATACCACAACTATTGCTCAAACTGGCATTTCCTATTTGTCCTACCCACGACTCGCAACGTGGATGCGCCTCTGATGAATTTCAATTGGTGCTTTTCCGAAAATCCGAAAAATTCCGAATTAGCGAGATCCGGACTAATGAGTCGTCGGATTAGTGAGGTCCGGATAAGCAGGGAGATATTGTACAACTTTGACTCCGCCCCCAAGAAATTTGGTTCGGTCGGAGTAAAGTCGAAGCGTCTGTGGGCAAGTTGTACGACTATTGGACAGTATAATATAACGTTTTGTTTAAGCTACTGTCCCCTTTGATCAACCGTCGGTCATCATTGTCCCTGAAGAATAAGCAAACTGTCTGCAAGCAAATCATTCTCCGTGTGATCGAATACGGCATGGCGGAGAGCTGCGCCAAAACTCATCATTTGAAATGTCAACGAGTTCTAAACATATTTCTGCGGGTGAACATGAGCACCCCTCCCAGAACACGAACATTTAAGTCCGGGATGAAAATACTTCAAGAATACTTTAGTGAGTGTAAATAGAGGTTTAGGGTTCGTTGCTTGGCATCCGACCAACTAGTGATCTGGGAGCTATTAAGTCCCACCACAGGTTATCCAATTTCGTAGTGTATATATCAGCTATAGGTTATCAAAATATTAGTTTTAAGTTAAATTTTAAAGCGAACAAATGGTTAAGAAGGCTGTGCTGAAAAATAGTGTTTGCAATTGTTAGTGTAGGGGAAGGTGGGTAGACTTGATCCCCGGGGAGACTTGATCACCCCCTGTTTTAACGAAAACTAAAGTAGTTTTGTTCTAGCGTATTTTTTAGTATAGATCCTCTAGGCAAATGACCTTTATGTGGTGAGTTATTTTTTGGATTGACAGCCTTATTAATTCTGCAGAGCGGTTTGTATGTTTTGACCTTCCTAAAGATTTTTTTATTGGCCACGTAAATATTGAATAACTTTTCATAACAATGACCAAATGCTTTCGTTTTTTCACAGCAACAAGCCATAAATACGCTTATTTAAATACGCTCAAATTTTAAAATTGCATGTGCTGTCGAATTCAATAACAAAAATCGTTCAAGTATACGCACAGCATATCGATAATTCCGCGTATTTTGAAAGGAAAATATTTAAAAAATCTGAGGGCACCTTTCTAATTTTATTAAAGCAAGTTCTTGGAGAGGGATCAATTTCCCCCAAATATTTTCAAAGTCGATTTTTGACAGCACTCCAAAAAATCGATTGTGTATCAATAAAAACAATAATTTAAGGATTGTCATACGTCAGTAAAGTTAAATACTATATTTCTTAGAGAGTCTGTGTGGAAATCGCGTATGTTTATTTATTTTTGGTTGTGATACATCGGAAATCAGAAAAGGGGATCAAGTCTACCCAGTCTCCCCTAGTGATATATAACAAGTTGATAAATAAAATATTCAATACGAATAAATAATATTATGCATTTTGAAATGCACTATTATATTAGAAATTGTGTTTAAAAAATAATCGAATCTTTATCGAAGAACGCCTATTGCTATTTTGTTCTAACAGTCTTTTGACGAATCGTCAGAGGAACGAAAGCGAATGATTCAAAACCGAACGATTTATACGTTGTCCATTCATCACTAATGTGACATGTTGTTCATACGGGTACGCACCATTTAAGCTATTTAAACACGGTGGTGAGGCACTGGCTAGAGCGCTGCACTGGGTCATTACCAAGATTTGGGAGGAGGAAGTTTTGCCGCAGGAGTGGATGGAAGGTGTCGTGTGTCCCATTCACAAAAAAGGCGATAAGCTGGATTGTAGCAACTACCACGCAATCACATTGCTGAACGCCGCCTACAAGGTACTCTCCCAAAATTTATGCCGTCGACTAGCACCAATTGCAAGGGAGTTCGTGGGGCAGTACCAGGCGGGTTTTATGGGCGAACGCTCCACCACGGACCAAGTGTTCGCCATTCGCCAAGTACTGCAGAAATGCCGCGAATACAACGTGCCCACACATCATCTATTCATCGAGTTCAAAGCCGCATATGATACAATCGATCGGGACCAGCTATGGCAGCTAATGCACGAAAACGGATTTCCGGATAAACTGACACGGTTGATCAAAGCGACGATGGATCGGGTGATGTGCGTAGTTCGAGTTTCAGGGGCATTCTCGAGTCCCTTCGAAACCCGCAGAGGGTTACGGCAAGGTGATGGTCTTTCGTGTCTGCTATTCAACATCGCTTTGGAAGGGGTAATACGAAGAGCAGGGATTAACACGGATGGTACAATTTTCAATAAGACCGTCCAGCTATTTGACTTCGCCGACGACATAGATATTATGGCACGTAACATTGAGAAGATGGAGGAAGCCTACATCAGAATGAAGAGGGAAGCCAAGCGGATCGGACTAGACATCAACACGTTGAAGACGAAGTACATGATAGGAAGAGGTTCAAGAGAAGACAATGTAAGCCACCCACCGCGAGTTGGCATCGGTGGTGACGAAATCGAGGTGGTAGAAGAATTTGTGTACTTGGGCTCACTGGTGACTGCCGAAAATGATACCAGCAGATAAATTCGGAGACGCATAGTGGCTGGAAATCGTACATACTTTGGATCGAATAGAGTATATAGAGTAATATCGCCGCCGTACCAAACTGACAATCTACAAAACGCTCATTACACCGGTAGTTGTCTACGGACACGAGACCTGGACAAGGCTCGTGGAGGACCAACGCGCACTCGGAGTTTTCGAAAGAAAATTGCTGCGTACTATAGATAGTAGAATCTATCGATAGTAGAATCTATAGATGAGCGAAAGCATGGCTGAGTCGATTTGTTTGCCCGTGCACACGCACATATGACGTCACAGCCCTTAACGTTTTCATTGAAATCGTGACGTCATGCTCGTTTGGAGACACGTTTGACAGTTCGTTCGACAGTGCGTACCATTACAGTGACTATAATAACAGTGTCGTCAAGTGTCAGAATTGGAACAGAATCGTCTGTCAGTTCCATACAAATGCGCGTTCCAAACGAGCAGGAGACCTGTCAAACGTGGCACATGACGTTACTCTTCTTATAGGACTCTACGTACCATCTATGGTTGGGTGCAGATGGCGGACGGTACGTGGAGGACGCGAATGAACCACGAGTTGCATCAGCTGTTGGGAGAAGCATCCATCGTTCACACCGCGAAAATCGGACGACTGCGGTGGGTCGGACACGTAGCAAGAATGTCGGACAATAACCCGGTGGAAATGGTTCTCGACAACGATCCGACGGGCACAAGAAGGCTAGGTGCGCAGCGGGCAAGGTGGATCGATCAGGTGGAAGATGACTTGCGGACCCTCCGTAGACTGCGTGGTTGGCGACGTGTAGCCATGGACCGAGCCGAATGGAGAAGACTCTTATATACCGCACAGGCCACTTCGGCCTTAGTCTGAATAAATAATAATAATAACGCATCGTTTGATTTCGATACTCCAAAGTGTGCCGAACAAATTCCTAAGGATGATCCTTAATGGAACGTACACACCAGTCAAGCAGTTTGACGAACATTGACTCCGCCCCCAAGAAAACGCTTTGGTTGCTGTTTTGTTTGAACGTGTGTGAAGTTGTTCGAACAGCCATTTGACAATTGGCGGCTCGGTTGGAAAAAAAATAAAACGGTTTGATTTTGGTTTGAGTTGTCGGGGGTGGAGTCAAGGTTCGCCGAACATGTTTGAGCATTTGTAGTGAAGTTGCACAAACCCCCATATATTTTTTAATGGTTGGTGCTCAAGTTGGCACTTCGGTTGTTCGTGTGTGATATTGTTGGTCGAATAAATTGATTGTTCGTGCCGCTGTTGGTGAAACTTTATGGATGTTTGAATAAACGAGAGGTGGAGTAAATGTGTAATGACCGTGTGTACGTTCCATAACACCCCTCCTCTCAGGAGGACGCCAACTTCTGAGGTCCACCGTCTGACCGGTATTAAAACACTACAAGAACGCTTTGGTTAGTGTAGAGATCGGTTTAGGGTTCGTCGCTTATATTCGGACCAAGCTTCAATTAGGGCGCTTGTTCCAATTTAGGTTATCAAATTATTATTGTAAATATTTGTGTAAATAGTTAGGTTATCAAATTTTAAAAATTAACCAATGCTTCTTCAAGGCTACCTTGAAAAATTAGATAAACTTGTATAAATTAAAATTAAAACAATTAAAAATGCTATACAAATAATGTGTACGACAAAAAAATGGAAAATAAATGAATTTATAACTAAAATTTGATTTCGATTTTTCGGCGGATGTGAACAGACTCGCGTCGGAGCGGCAGGATAGACACAGAGCTGGAGGTGAAACATCGGCAGTCGCTGGAACAGCCCTGGACTGGAGGCGACACATCGGCAGCAGCTGGAGAAGCCCTGGCCCGTGGGATGGAGGCAACACATCGACATCGGCAGCAACTGGAGCTCTGCCATGTACATCGTTAAGGAGGCGTGCGTTGGAGTGGAATAGCAGACGGCTTGGCCTTGCGGTTGGCTTTGCAGCGAGGTTTGTGAGGTTCTCCTCGCTGCAACCAACAGATTGGTGCCTCTGCTATTATCAGGACGATGACAGTCAGGTTTTATGCAGTAGTAGTAGTAAAATTCTTCTTTATTTAAAACATTTTTGGTTCTACAATTAATTTTAACATGTACAGTGATCGGCCGGTTGGCCCTCCAACTTCAATTTCAAATATTGTTATTATTATAATTATAATGTTTGACTTAATTTTTTAAATATAATGTATCATGACGGCCTTCAGCAGGCACTAGTGTGTTTTTTAAAATTTGATAACCTAACTACTATGTACACTAATATTTACAATAAAAATTTGATAACCTAGATTGGAACTAGCGCCCTAAGCGCTTGTTGGTCCGAGTGCAAGCAACGGACCCTAAACTTTTCTTTACACTCACCAAAGCGTTCATGTAAGGTTTTTATTCCGGCCAGACGGTGGACCTCGGATGTTCTTGTCCTGGGAGGGGTGTTGAGGATCATCCTCAGGAATTTGTTTTGGACCCGTTGAAGTTTGAGGTGGTGGGTTTTAGCGCAGCTCTCCCAGACCGGCATGCCGTAATCGATCACAGGGAGGATGATTTGCTTGTAGACAGCAAGCTTATTTTCAGGGACAATGACGACCGGCGGTTGATCAAAGGGTACAGTAGTTTCAACAAGACATTACACTTTGTCACCGTTTTGTCAACCTGCTGCCTGAAAATAAGCTTGCTGTCGAGGGTCAAGCCAAGGTAGTCGGCCTCATTGGCCCATTCCACAGTCGTGCCATTGAGGATGATTTTACAGTCCCCAGGCGGAACAAGTTTAGGGGATTTGGAGTGGGGGAAAATGATGACCTGGGTCTTCGCCGCGTTGATACAGATCTTCCAGCTGGTGAGATACTCTGTCAGGGCATCCAGGCCTCGTTGGAGTTTTGCCACTAGCGCTCTGATCACTCTACCGTTGTAGACGATGGATGTGTCATCTGCGAACAGAGACAGAATGCCGCCTTCTGGAGGTTCTGGCATGTCGGAGGTGAACAGATTGAAAAGCAGGGGCACGAGGATACTGCCCTGGGGGACGCCTGCGACGATGTTGTGCGCATTAGAACTCGCTCCGCTGATTGAGACCCGGAATGTCCTTGCCGACAGGTAATTGTTGATGATTTTCACCAGGTAGCTGGGAAGATTGTAGCGTTGTAGTTTGTACACCAGGCCATCATGCCATACATTGTCAAATGCCTTCTCGACATCGAGTAAGGCCATGGCGGATGTTTTCGGGACAAACATGTTCCGTCTGAGGACGTTGGTAACTCGGGTCAGTTGGTGTACAGTTGACCGATCGCGTCGGAAACCAAACTGTTCCTCGAGCAAGATGTTGAGATTTTCGGCAGACTCAAGTAACCGATGATGAATAGCTTTTTCGAATAGCTTGGATAACCCTGAGAGAAGGCTGATGGGTCGATAACTTTGGGGAGGAAGGATCCTTCCCAGGCTTCCGGATGGGGATGACTTTCGCTGACTTCCAGGACGATGGGAAGTAGCTAAGCCGGAGACACTGATTAAAGATCAGCGAGAGGTGCTCAAAGAACGGAGCACTCATGTGTTTGAGCTCGAGATTCAGGATGCTGTCGAAGCCTGGGGCCTTCATGTTCTTCGACGATTTGATATAGGCCGTCAATTCGTCAGCTGAGATCTCCAACTCCTCCGAGAAGTCGTTGGGAATCAAATGGATGTTGTTAGCATGCTCGTTGACGGCTGCTTCGTGTGGACTGACGATATTCTGCCCAAGATTGTGTGAGCTGACGAAGTGACGACCTATTTCAGCGACCTTCTCTGCAGGAGTTATCAAGCGATCCTTAGAGCCATTATTGTCTAGTGGGATCAAAGGTGGAATGGGCCGAGGCTTGGATTTTAGAATTTTGGTCATTTTCCAGAACGGCTTAGCATAATCTGGGAGAGTGCGGATCTTATTCGAGAAGTCGTTATTTTGAGGTCCACCATTCTGGCCTTGATAATTTTTGTGATTCGATTGCAGCGTGCCTTAAGCTCAGGCAGTCCAGTACGCTGAAACTGCCTGCGAGTGACATTCCGCAATCGAATCAAATCTTTGGTGAGTGTATCGATGTTTAAGGAGTTGCTTACCTGCCGAGCCGTCGGTACGTGTAGCTCTCGGGCCGCCGTGATCGCCTCCTCGATAGCGCACAGCTGGCGGTCGATACTTTCCGGCGTCTCCGGATGCACCTCGTAGTCGACGGTGTTATCGACGCACTGCTGGAAACGCTGCCAGTTCACTCGGTGGTAGTTCCGCCGTAACTGCTGGTGCCGATTGACCGAGGAGCCCAGTTCCGCCACCACCGGATAGTGATCCGAACTGAGCTCCTGGTATACAACCGGCTGCGAGACGTGGTCACTCAGGTTTGTTACGTAGAGGTCGAGCGTTGCGTGGGCACCGGACCGACTCAGCCGAGTGGGGGAATCCGGGCTCAGGATCGTGTAGTGGCCTTCCTCCATGTCGTTGCTCCAGATGGTGCCGTTTCGATTGCCGCGACTGTTGCCCCAGGCTTGATGTTTGGCATTCAAGTCGCCGGCAATGATATACTGGCCTTGCCTCCGCGTCAGCTTGACGATGTCCCTCCGAAAGGGCAGCCGATGATCCATCGCCGGCTTTGGCTTGCGTTGGACAGTACGCCGCGATGAGCGCGATTGTGCCGACCGAAGTGGTGATTTCGACACCGATGGCCTCGATGACACTGAGCTGGAAGCTTGGAAGCAGACGACAGTTGATGTTGTAGCGAAGAGCGATGGCCACACCACCTCCCCTGGTCGGCCGGTCGAGTCGCACGATGCGGAAGTCCGGGATGTTGATGTTCACCTCCGGTTTTAGGTGCGTTTCGGTGATGAACGCCACGTCTATTTCCTTCTCCTCAAGGAAATCCTTCAGCTCGATTGTTTTGCTCTTTAGCGAGCAAGCGTTCCAGTTGACCAGGCCCACCCTAGCAGCCATTTTCAATGATGAACATGCCAAGTGTGAAGACCTGGTCGAATCGGGTTTTGCAGCCGCGCAGTCGAGTGGCGAGCTGCGCGAAGATCGGCATCAGTTGCTCCGGAGTGTACAGCGGGGCAGATTCTTCCGGTGGGACGGCTTCGTTCTCCGACTGCCGACGGAACCCAGGAGGAGGAAGCGGGGGCCATTCGCTGGTGGATGGTGCCAACGATGCTGGAGCTTGGACCGATGCAGCTGCCGCCGCCAGTCGCTTGTGCGGCTGTAGCGGTGGGAGTATTGGAATCACACGACGGGGAGCCGGGATAGCTGGAAAGTTCACCTCGTTGATTACAGGAACACGGTTCTTCTTCGGAATGGTCCTGGTGGAAGCCTTCTTCCGGATTTCCAGGAACTCGGCTCGCTTTGGGCAGCCCTTTGTGGTGGCCCGATGTTTGTCGCCACAGTTGGCGCACTTTGGGATCGGCCACATCCATTTTGTCGCACTCGTCAGTCGGATGGGGTTCGCCACACTTGTTGCAGCGCGGCTTCATGCGGCAGTTCCTGGTGCCGTGCCCGAAATTGAAGCAGTTGGTGCATTGCGTGACATCGCGGTGCACTGGCCGATATCGCTCCCAGTCAACGACGGTGTAATTTATAACGCCAACCAGCTTCAGGTCCTTCCAGGTAGTGGAGCCGTGCTCCAGATGGATCAGGTAAAGCTGGTCGCGATATTTCCTCGCCTTGTTGTGACGAGCGATCTTGTGGACGGCTACTGGCTTCAGTCCGCAACTTTCAAGCTCTGCTTGGAGCTCTTCCTCCTTCATGTCGTGAAGTCCTCGCAGCAAAGCCTTGATCGGCTTCGTGCCGGGGTGGTCATGAGTGTAGTACTCATACTTGTGGACCTCGAGGAACTCCACGACGGATTGATGATGGTCCCTGTTGGCCGGCATCACTTTCACGCCCTCGCTGCAGAGCCGAAAAGTACATTTCAGCCCCTTAGCGATCAGCTGGCGAATTTTTGGGCGTAAATCCGGCGGATCGCCCTTCACAAACACGGGCGGGCACTTCTCCTTCCGCTCCGGTTGCACCTGCGGCAGCTGCGATTGCTGCTTCTTCTTTTTTTTCGGTGGATTGCCGGCGTCATCAATCGGCAACGGCGAGAACACATTGCTCTGCAAAAGCTGCTTGGAGGGGTTACCCGCGCCTCTAAGAGGAGTGCGCTTAGGCACTTTTCCAGCGACCGAATCGGCCACCGAGTCTCCCATGACGGGTCCGGGAGAAAATAACGCCAACGCGACAAGCGAAAACGTAAACAGCGAAAGAACGAGAAAAAACTTCGAAAAAATGCGCGAGCAAAAAACACGTCCGTACGTGTTGCTGTCTCGAACTGGAATGACCAGGTTTTATGCTCGCTGTACAGGCCTTGGAAAATTCGTTCAAAAACGAACGAATGCTTAGTTTTTAGCCCGTAGTGAGGTTTTAATTTCGGTGCACCGATTGATGTGCGCTCGACGACGTGCTGCTGGCTGCACGAACAAGGGAAGAGGCAAATATAAAGCATTCGTTTTATACATTGAAAGTGGGGAGTTTTGAACGTGGTTTCTTCACAAGCCGGGTAGTGCCGAGGATACATTGTTCAGTAGGGCAGTGTGAAATGAAGATGCTTCCTTCTTTCATCGGCAGTGTTTCAGATGCGAGTGAGTGTTGTGCAAAGTGTTGTGTATATGCAAAACCATATTAGCGAGGAAGCGAGAGAGTGCGCATCATATACCTCTCTTTTACACATTCATTTCAACTGAAATCAAGGATGTTATCGATCATTTAGTAATCTGCCTTCTATCATTTAGTAGTTTGTCAATAACTCATTCCAGAGGCTAAATTTCAAAATGTGTTGTATGGTGGACTTCTAGTGCAAAGGTTTATCTACAACTCTGCCTAACAGTTCGTTGTTTCAATATCACTAATAACGGAGCTATATTGCTAGTAACAGTAACTTAGACTAGATGATTGCATATTTTGTTTTCATTTAGTATAAGTATAGAAACTAGCACCGTAACTCCTTTAATAATGGAATTCGAAACATCGACCTGTTAAGGAGATTTGTAGAAAAACCTTCGCACTAGAAGTCCACCATACAATACATTTTAAAATTAGGCTTCTGGAATGAGTTATTGACAAAATGCTAAATGATCAAATGCAGATTACTAAATGATCGATAACATCCTTGCGTGAAATGCGCAACTCACTATAAGTGAGTGCTTGATTTCACTCTCCGGCTGTTTCGTACAGCAGTGTCATATGGAGCACTTTGAAACTGTTCTCTCATTAAGCTACCTTCCTCTGGAGTATATCTGGTGCTGACGCATTGGTCCTCCTCATCTTAATTCCTTCATTCATCCAAGCCCTGTCGCTGTATTAAAGCGGCATAGAATGAAAGCTTGGTCGCGACAGTTAGGACTAGAAATTTTAAATACGACACAAAGAAGGAGGACCTAGGTCGATCACTTAATATATTACCATATTACAATATGTAAACATCAAAAACTTAATAAAATAACAATTAATTTTACTAAATAACTTTTATCCTCTTTTACTTTTACTTATTTCCAGGGGTGTAGTTTGTTTGCCCTCGTTGGGTAACCTGGCTCGCACTGAGCACTAAGCTGCGAGGGGGCTCAGTCCCAGTGTGGGGATGTAATGTCAATAAGAAGAAGAAGAAGAGTTTGTTATAACTGCATTCTTACCATTTTTGATTGCTTAATGACTTCCTGACATCAATTTTTAAAAGAAAACGTTACCTATTATAGAAATAAGCCTGAAAGCTGACAACCAAAAATAAATCTTCAAAATTAATCATATCCTATTTCTTCTCCGTTAAATGCAGCCACGTGTGTTTGTTTCGCAATAAGAAAGACAAAAGAAGCCGCCGTACCGTGGTAAAATCTATTCCATACAGCAGCCCAGACTATGCCTACCAGGCGGTACTCAAAGAGCACACCATTCTGTCGCAGGTGAACCATCCACGCATTCTTCGTTACTTCGGTTTCTTTCAAACCGAAGACTCGTGGAACATGGTAACGGAATTTGCTGAACGTGGAAATCTGGCAAAGTTTCTGGAGCGGCGTTCAAAGCACAATGAGTACCTATGTCAACGTTCTGTAATGGCAAAGTTCGGAGACATTGCAGAGGCCCTTCAGTATCTACACCAACGTAAAGTAATCCACCGTGACCTAAAGCCGGAAAATGTTCTGATCGATGCCGACAACCGGTTGAAGTTGGCCGATTTTGGCATAGCAAAAATTTTCACAAATACGATCCCGGGCGAGGAACTCAATATGACGATAGTTGGAACACCGCTGTACATGGCCCCGGAAGTGGCCAGTGGAAAAGCGTACGATTACAAAAGCGACATATGGCCATTGGGGATTATCTTCTACGAGCTGTGCATGCTGGAGCATCCATTTATGGAGAAATGTGTGGTGATAGGAGATGACGGTAAGGAACGATTTGTGACGCCACGGGTTGATTGCGTCCGAAGGGGATATCAGGACGAGATTCAGACACTGTGTGAGATGATGTTTCAGGTAAATCCGAAAAAACGCTGGACGTTGGAGAAAATTTTGAAAAATGATCGCATTATTCGACTGATGAAGCGGGAGATGTGATATGGAAGAGAAACTGACTGTGTCGTCTGATTTTATAATTTATTTGAAGAATGTATCACATATCTTAGCGTTTATTCTAAGGAATGTAGAAAAGTGTCTGATTTTATAAAGTAGATCGCAAATAAATTTTGTTATGCATAATCAAACTTCAAAGTTGTTGTTGAAAGCTTTCATTACTATCACCTCGCAACTATAGAAACAGCCTTTCAATAAGATGAGTTGTTACTTTCCATATAATTCCATTACCGGATTGTTATTCTACTGACACGTTGTTTGACTTTAAAGACCATCTTCTATGCATCGTACTTGGTTGAGTCAAATTCGACACATTAATGCCGGCCTTACCATTTAGCTATATGATGCTGATTGCTGGTTCATAATCCAGTAATGGAATTCAGTGTGAAAGCTCTAATTCGTCTTATGGACAGTTGAGGACATTCCACTAGACAGGATCAAGAATAATTTTCTTCTCTACAGAAACAGTAAAAGCTAAGAATTTAGAAATGAAAATTTAACCATAACAACAGGTAAATTTTTCAAGTTTCAAGACAATGGAGTAAATAAATTTCATAGAAATATTCTTATAACTTCTAAATAATCAACCGTTTGTTTACAAAGTATGATAAAAGCACGCGGGAAATAGTTACGTTTTTGTTTAAATTGTTCTATGAAGAAATTTGTACAATTGAATATGCTTGTAGGGAACACGTGGTTTTATGGTACTTGTATTCGATTCTTAACTAGACAAAAATAAATGACTTTCCTTTCTCAACAAATCTGCATTCATTCAAAATTCAATCATGCCTGTCACGTTTCTGTCCATTCATTCAATTGCATCAGCCATTCAATTCAGAGGAAAAAGTATATAAACGCACTTAAAATCACATATGAAGCTTTTTCTCCTACGACATGAAATTCTACGATTAGACGGAAACACATTTTGTACGAACTGTTTAAGCTGAATAAGAATTTCGATAACTGTGCCTCTGGATCGATAAAAAAATAATCATTATGGATAACCGATCGGTACAACAGCAACATTGAATTCTTCCATATATGTATCTCTGCTGCAACGGGTTCTAATCGGGGAAAGCGTCGATAGGTTTCTCTAGCTATGTATAACGCTCAAACTTCACGAGAGTATTTCAACGGTATCAGCAAAACCAGTAAAACTTCCGTTTCATCGTTTACAGTTGTCGTAGAAAGAGTACGAACCACGGCTGGCAATGTCGGCAAACTCGCGCTTCGGAGCGCACAGCTTGTTTGAATATTCGGTGTTGCGCTTCCTGTGTTGAATAACAAAAATGTGAAATTAACATTTTTTCCATGAGCAGTTTTATTATGTTCAGATTAAAAATAAATGTCATGGGTTCAAATCTTACTGATTTGTTTAAAATAAGATTGAAGAAATAAAATCCGACTCACTCTCGAGATGGCATCTGCATAGTTTCGACCTGAATCGATTTGACGTAGAGGTGATTGTTGCACCAAAATAGGCACAGCGTGGTCGGCTCTAACACGTTCATGTCGTGCGCCCAGGACAATTCCACCTTTCGAATGCGATCGCCCAGATCGTGTGGATTGGTCACCACTACCTGGTAGACGGTTCCGTGCTCGAACCGCGCCGTACCCTTCGGCGTGAGATCCATACTTCGGATCGCTCCTCGCTCGGAGAAAATTCCCGCCGTTAGGTGACCCTGGACCCACTGTTCGGCCGATTTTGGCTTGGCAAGCTCGATCGTGAACCGGTAGTGACGCTCTGGAAAGGAAGAAATTGGGTGAGAAGCAAAGTCGGTCCTTGTTACGAAGAATCATTGAAACTTACGACAAAAGGGGAAATCGCGTCCTGTAGCTAGGAAGTACTTGCCCGGTTGGGGTGCCACCGGGATCGATGAGCCGACGGCAATATCGTTCTCTGAAATGTTCTGTTTGGTGGTTGTGATTGGAAGCGACGCATGGTAGCCCATCAGGGCGCAGTTTCCGGAAGTGCATTTGAAGCAGTTCCCACTCAGGAAGTGCTGATAGGAAGGGCAGCGATGGGCTAAGGAGATTTGTTTATGAGTTTCAGCATTAAGAAATAAAATAGGAATACATCCGATTCCATTCTACTGCTGTGTGAAACAAACTCATGAAAAGTATGCAAAATTGCTCCATTGATTGATCAGTTATATGAAATTTTGAATTTGAATCGGGTGTAAATTGACGCCTTCATACCACTTACCTACATACGGACATTTTCCGTTAATACTATCGATAAATAATTTAATGGCTCTAATGTGATTACAAGCTAGGAGAACGCGGGACGCCTCCTCTATACCGTCTTTGATCAGCGTTAGCGGAATGGTGGCAGCTCCTTCTTGCGAGAGGGCACAGCCCGGTTGTTCTTTACCGTTATTCGGATAGAAGTCCAAATGTCCGCATGTGTGGGACATTCCGTACCCCGGTATTTCCAGCCGGAACACACTACGACCATCCGTATGGATCACGTCCACCAGAGCGGCGTCCGAAGGGTCAAGCCTTACAATTGGGTCCATCCCCTGGAAATATGGTTCAGCTGGATCTAGCCCTGTGATTCTTCCCAAACCTGGAATTCTTTCGGCAGCGTACCCTGCAGTATGTGCACCCAATGAGTGCCCAATGAGATGAACGTCTTCCGGTCTGAGTCCTTTGTATTCCGCCAATTTCTTGATCAGATACGCTATCTCTAATCCTACCAGTCTAGTGTTTGCCGTGGCTTGCGTGTAGAGAGGCAGTGATCCACCGGCCCAGTCCACAACTATCACGTTGAGACCACCGCGCGTGATCAGTTCGTCGCGCATTTCCGACACCCAGTTGGACAGCGGGGTATCAATAAACCCGTGGATGATGAACTTGGTGTCCCATTCGGAGCGGAACTGGCTCTTCATGATGGTCTCCTTCGTTTCGGCCTGGAGCAGCTGGCCATCCGTTGGGTTCTTCTCCGTGTACAGAATGAACCGGGTGTTGATCACACTCCGTGGCAGTGGGAACACGTTGAACGGTCGGAAGATCAGGTGGTACCATTCTTTGGTGATGTTCAGACAGCCCAGCTCCCCGTAGCAACGGGTCATGTTTTCATCTGAATGGGAAAAGGGGGAATTGCGTGGCATTATTTCTGGTATGGTATCGATTGCTACTGTCACCCATTTGGAAAGTACGAGAAAATCGTCTTGGATAGTTGCTGTAAAGTGGTTGAAAGTAGTTGAAGAGAAGGTACTCGTGAGTTGGTCACGTCGCAACCGGGCGTTCTCGTATGAGCTGTAAATTGTCGTTAATAGGATCAGTATTAAAGTAAAGTAACGAATTCTGAAAATGGAATTGGTACTAAAATATCTTATATTGTGCGTTCAAATAGTTGGTTTAGGTTAATAGTCGCAATAGTAGTAAGATGTTATGCGTCGAATTCGTCATCGAATAGTTTTCGTTCAAAATTAAACGACCCAAAAATTGAGCAAAGGCTACCCAATAAAATAATGATTTCATATTATAAACGGAACGCTATTTATTGAAAACTGGTACCTAAATCTTGTGAAATTATCATGTTATTAATGTAAAGGTATTTTACCTACTCATTTTCAAATTGTTTCAAAATTCGACGCAATTGTACAAAAATTATGTTAACCTAAACTAATAAGATCAATTCAAAATATTCACATTGGACTTTGGAGCTATCGATCGATAGGCGCTTTTCGTTGCATAGTTTGCAGAGCCTGACACCAACCCCCTAAATTTCTGAAAGACCATCCCTCCAAAATTTCCGTAGGACCATAGTGCACTGTTTTGTTTGAAGCCTTCGCTAGGGCACAGAAATTGTTGTGAGCTGAATCTTCTTGGTGAACAGGCACTCGACCGAATATGCACTTCCGGACAGAGAAGGTGGAGCAAACCCCAGACACTGATAGGGAAGAAGAAGCAACCCCACCTTCTCTGTCAGTGTCTTCGAGGAATGACCGAAACATCATGTTTTGACATAGGATTACGTCCTCCGGGAAGATAGGTCATTCTGCAGATTCAAATTTGAGACCGTCACGAAAAGTGTTCAGTAAATGGGCTAATATCTCGACCGTCTTCCAACCGATAAGGAGATTTTGGTATCATCGATCAAGGAACTATTTAAGATTTTGCTCAACTATTAAAAACAATGGATTAAAATTACTAATCTATTGAAAAATTGAATTTCGTCAGACACTGTTAAAATCGGTAAACCAACAAATCCCGTATGTACATCGCAAGCACAGACAACAAAATCGTGCAACATACCGTCTGGGCATAATCAAGATTTCACGAAGAGCGGCACGAACCCGGGTCGAGGTGAATAACAAACAAATGACATAATAATAAAAAAAAATCTGTGATATCAGGTTCTTAGGTTATTTATGAATAACAAAAAAAAGCATTTTGATAAGAAAATTATTTTGAGCTTTTAGTGGAATATGACTTTACGTCATAAGACGAGTTTGTACAATTCCATTCAATTCCACCATTTGATCATACTTTTGACAGATACGTATTTCGACCTCAACATTAAGGCTGTACCCAAGTAACAATTTCCATGCTTCTTGGATTTATCTAATTCTTATTGCGGACTTATGACAGCAATCACGAAGCTGATTGCTCAGTTTTATTGGCGCTCTTATTGCTATCAATAAACGTCCCATAAATCTGCTGAAAAATGCTTCAAACGTATAATGCCTATTGACCATATGAACAGATCTATAGTAGTGATGAAGAGCGTAATAAATCCAATTTTCAACGCTCGAATAAAGCTACAATTTTTGGTCATAATGTGGTCAAATGAATTACCCCCATAAGAATGTATGTATTGCGAAGAGTTTATGACGGTGTTTTATAAAAGCAACATTTTTCTGATCAAATTTCATGATGGCCATATTGAAAACGGAAAAGCATTTCACAGTCAGTTAAATATATTACCGAAATGCATGATTTAACGAAATTTTCACCGCTTATCATACTTTTTCCGATAAATAATTTTATTAATTAATAGTTTGGGCAAAAATACTAATCGATTTAGTGGACATCCTAGGAGTTGTGGTAATCAATATTTTCGATTTATTTCCCTGAACTACGTTATATGGCCGGCGCGTTGTGTTCAACGTTATTTTTTTCAAAACATTTGACCATAAAATCGGATGCGTACTTCTTTTCAATGGTACTGAATCGAAAAAACAATCTAAAATAAAATATTATTTTGTGATCATCATAATTTTCATCAACAATCCATTTTGTTATTATTTTTCTGCAAAGATTTGTTTCTCTTTTTTTAATGCAACATTTTGACAGCTGCCGCACTGCACGCTAAAAATGAACTACTTAAAATTGAGTCGAATCCGACTCATTTTCATTAAAAACGGGACAACTCAAAATTTGAGTAAAAGATACTACTTCAAAAAAATGATGATTTCGCGAAAGTTAGGTCTGGCCTTCCATCAATTTTTAATACGACAGGTGCGAATCAAGTTTATCTATCTATCTAAGTGCATTTTACGACAAACAGACTCCTAGTTTAAGTGCAATCATAATTTTATTGAAGTAGTATCTTTTACTCAAATTTTGAGTTGTCCCGTTTTTAATGAAAATGAGTCGGATTCGACTCAATTTTGAGTAGTTCATTTTTAGCGTGTGCCGCAGCCAAATTCCCTTTTTTGCGGGTGGTTTAAAAATGGTTTCTAAATGCTCTTGTAATAGGTTTATAGTGGTTATCTGGAGAGGGCCACTTGGCAATATATTACTCTTATAGTGGTCATCAGAAGGTTGCCGTGTATTACTCGGTTTTATTGTTAGATCTTATAAATTGATCTTGAAAACCATCCTTAGAGCGGAATAAAACTTAAAATGTTACTTGGGAAACGAAGCTTATCCCAAAAAGCTGCGAAGTTCGGAAGCTGTGCGTGGCTGTCTGAATCTTCGTATATCCCTGACTTTTGTTTCATTGGTGTTGAAACCGTTCTCATCAAGTTGATGCCCGAAGAAACCTATCGTTGTTTTATCAAATTCGCTTTTCGCTGAGTTGATAGTCAAATTGTGTGCTTTCAAAATTCTCAGCACTTCGGCGATTGCACGCAGTTTTTCCAAACTGTCAGCGAATATGAGGACGTCGTCGATGTAAATAATAATGGTCTCAACACCTTCCAGGATACGGGTCATTTCCCTCTGAAATATCTTCGGAGCACAGTTCACTCCGAACATCAGTCGAGTGAACATGAACATTCCGTTCTCCGACAGGAATGTTGTCAAGTCTCTCGGATCTCTATGTAACTCTAAGTGGTAGAAGGCGTTTGTCAAGTGTTTTTTTGTTTGTATGTTTTTGTATTGTTTTTTATCAGTTCTCCAGAATGTGAAGCTGAATAATCAGTATTCGATGTCGCTTCAGCTGAAAGAAGTTTTAAAATGAACGGGGACCAAAATCCGGCGGAAAATTTTTCCGAGGTGTAAGGTAGCCTAAAGCCTTACCCAAGTAACATTTCAAGTTTTATGCCGCTCTAGGAATGGCTTTCAAAATCAATGATAAGACCTAACAATAAAACTAACTATTAAACGGCAACCTTCTGATGACCACTCTAAGAGTAAGATATGGCCAAGTGGCCCTCTCTAGATAACCACTTCTTCTTCTTATTGGCATTACATCCCCATACTGGGACAGAGCCGCCTCGTAGCTTAGTGTTCATTAAGCACTTCCACAGTTATTAACTGCGATGTTTCTAAGCCAAGTTACCATTTTTGCATTCGTATATCATGAGGCTAACACGATGATACTTTTATGCCCAGGAAAGTCAAAACAATTTCCTATCCGAAAATTGCCTAGACCGGCACCGGGAATCGAACCCAGCCACCCTCAGCATGGTCTTGCTTGGTAGCCGCGCGTCTTACCGCACGGCTAAGGAGGGCCCCTCCACCCTAGATAACCACTATAAACCAGTTATAAGAGTATTTAGAAACCCCTTTTAAACCACCCGCAAAAAAGGGAATTTGGCTGCGGCAGCTGTGAAAAAATATTGCTTTAAAAAAAGAGAAACAAAACTCTGCAGAAAAATAATAACAAAATGAATTGTTGATAAAAACATGATGAGCACGACTGCAAATTATTTTTTTTCAGGATTATTTTTCAATATATACTTTCATTGAAATGAGGTGCGCGTTTGATTTCATTTCATTCGAGCATTGTCTATGTTTCATGTCCGTAGAGGTCAACCGTTCTTATTAGAGCGATTCCAAGCAACAGCATCAAAATTTAAGAAAATTTTTAATTCATGATTTTCTATTGAGTTGAAACTTTGCACAGTTTTTCAATTTCATCTAAATCGTCATTTTTCGATATCAAATCTTCATATTGAGTCACGACTAACTTTTCAAAAGGGTGTATGTGAAAATGGTTCAAAAATATTTAAAAAGCTGCACAGCAAAAACGGAATGTTCGATTGTTATGATTTTTCAGCAAAGTTAGACAACTAAATGGTGATTCTTAAGAAAATGTGCACAGTAAAAAAAATAATTTTTTTGCCTTTAAAAATATCATTTTTGTCACAAAAACTCAAATATCTCAAAACCCTATCTTTTTTCGAACGTAATTTTTTTAGGGAAAACGGTCCATTATATTAGCTATCTACCATAAAAATTTGGTGATGGTAAACTAATAAACAAAAAAGTTATGACATTTCAAACATTTCACAATTTTCACATATAGTAAACAAAAAAAATTTCCGTGTATTTTTTTTTTTCAAGAATCGCAGTTTGATGCTGATTTTATTGTTAAGGGCCTTGCGTGAGTTAAACAAGTTGTTTGTATGATATTCCATATTTATGTATTCATCGATATTATGTATATTATATGTATAAATATTATATGTATAAATAAATAAAAATGAATTAATATTATCCTAAGTATTAAATTAAATGTGGCAGTTACACAATGTTGTTATAGAAACTCTAAGAGTTTTGGGTTTGAATTTTGGTATGGGTTATGATATCATGAAAACAGTTTATTAATACTTATTTTTTATTTATTTTTATTCAAATTTTTGAAATATCGAACACTTTTGAATTATTATCAGCACAGTTTGAGTATAGTTTTGCTTTAATTTTATTTTCCGACAATGGAATGAAACAGTGAAATTTTTGGGTTCCTTGGATCATTTCGCGTTATTAAATTGCTCGCTGAGCTCTGAAGCCTTTATTTCGTACTCTTCAGTAGTAGTAAAACAAAATGATAATTTGGTTAAATTTTTCTTTTCTACGATTTGCCCAATCAAAAGTTCTTTCGCAGTTTTAATTGGATGCTCACGTTCTTTGGCTAAACTTGCTCTTGTGGCCATGCGCTTTATTGTTCCTCCAATAGCATCACAAGGACCTTTGCCATGTGATGTAGCAAAAAATGCCATTCTGCATCAATTCCGTACATTGATTTAAATTGACATAGGCTCGAAAAATTTTTACGATTTTTGTACTGCGACGCTGCTCCATCAGACATGAAATATATCTTTTGACTTCTTTATGCTTATCAACGCGTAAAAAGTTAATCATTTTTTCAATGAACAAGTTTACGGATACTGAATCGTGTCTTAAATCTTCGGAAATTATAATAAAACTTAAGTGTTCAATTTGCGTACTTCCATTAAAATAAATAACGAATGGATGAATTGTAGCTTGTTGTACGTTCCAGTGATGGGACTGCACTTCATCTTGCAATACAAAGCTGTAATTTTCAGAAAAATCACAAATGACTAAAATTCACCATTTTGTAATGTATTTTTCGTATTTTTTAAAAAGCTGGATTGTTCTGTTTTAATGAAATCGTGAGAATTAAACTTTCTAATTTCAAGCAAAAATATGACACAAACTCATCTACAGGTTTTACAATAGTTTCTATGTCACACCTATCCGTGGTCACCCATTGCTCAAATGATAACTGATCAATATATTTTTCTTCAAACTCAGCGAATAAAGTATTTTCCAATGATGAAGAATCTGGACAATCCGAACAAGATCGTAGATAGCAATTTGATGTTGTATTTTCACACAAAAGACTACCAGTTAACATTTTAATATCCTTTGTTAAATTGATTCTTTTCAAACTATGTAAAATAAGATTAATATTCTCATGGGTTGTGCACACACACACATTATGTGTTCCTGAATTGGAAAGAAGCTTACATTGCCTTGGCCGAAGGCTTGCAAATGAGGAAAACCTATTTTAATATTATCGTGAATTTCCTTGAAGCGTGTGTACGCTTCTTTCAAAGTCGTCATCATTAATCGTTTTTGGATTGCTTGACGCTTTCCATCTTTTTACTGATACATAATCTTTTGACCAGGCATAGCTCGACTTACTTCATCATCTTCAAAATATTGAACTACTATTTCTTTTGTCTCATCTGTTAATGCAGTACTAGACCTAGTATTTTTTGGTTGAAAGACAGTTATTCTTCAATTGTTTTGCCTCTTTTACTGTATTTCTATTGGTTTTGAACTCATCAATGGCATCCTGAATAGACCACGAACTTGGCAGCATCGACAAAATCAATAATTTTTCTTTCCTTGTCGTGGCTGCATTCGAGAACCTTTCCTTCATATTTATAATTACCTCATCGTAGTCTGTATTTTCCACATCATCAGGTCCTAATTTGAAGAGGTTTCTTCGTACAGCTTCGTTTATTTCACGGTATTTTTTCTCCGGGTAATAAACGTAGTCCATCTTACTCCATTTAATCGGAGTCACTTTTATCCCAGCTATGCCCTCGTTAAAGCGTTCGATGTTGACCTTTTGGATACACTCATCTTCCGATTGATTTGTTGAAACAGATTTCGCTGATGGTACGGTGGCAAGGCTCGATACATCTACATACATCTGGCAATTCCTCAGTTGCTGTCGTTTTCGAATTTCCTGCGCTCTGCTCAACCGACGATATACAGATTGCTCTTTTGTCAACGTTTAGACGGCAGGACGTGCAAATGCGTAAATTTGTATTCAATGTGGACATTGGAGCATAACCAGTCGCTTTCAGTTTATCTATGGTGCTTTCGGTGAGATTTCGTAACTCTTTTGAACACTTTTTTCCATCAGCTACGCATGTTGTTCGTAATATTTCAATAAACAAAATCACTTTTAAGTTTTTACTGACTAGTTTGGTGTCATTTGCTTGACTGAAGAAAAAAATTACTATAAGATCTTTAACAACCTTAGTAGTAGTATTTTTTTTGCTTTTTCGTGAGCATTGTCATGGTATGTACCTATCATGCATTTGTTGTTGTTGAAGATACCCGTTTCCTCCCGATCATAAAGTCTATTCTCTAAGAGGTATATTTTTGCAGGTAAACTATAGACGTACACGTGTATATAAATCTTTGATTTTGCAGCTTTTGTCTTAAAAATAACATTTCTGATATGTTTCTATCAACGTTATTATCAACAGGTTTCAACACTATTAAAAGAAAGAATTTTTCGCCAGTCACGTGCAATGAAAATTATGACACTATCAATACTTTTGATCACAACACTGGATCGTGTCTAAGTTTCTTATAGATGCTATGAATAATTAAATCAAAATATCATGAAAACAACTTGTTTAAATCACGTCCCTTAACAATAAAATCTGCATCAAACTGCAATTCTCGAAATAACTTACACAGAAAAAAAATTTTTTTTACTAAATGTGAAAATTGTGAAATGTTTGAAATGTCATAACTTTTTTGTTTATTAGTTTACCATCACCAAATTTTTATGGTAGATAGCTAATATACTAATATTACGTTCGAAAAAAGATAGGGTTTTGAGATATTTGAGTTTTTGTGACAAAAATGATATTTTTAAAGGCAAAAAAAAATTTTTTTTACTGTGCACATTTTCTTAAGAATCACCATTTAGTTGTCTAACTTTGCTGAAAAAATCATAACAATCGAACATTCCGTTTTTGCTGTGCAGCTTTTTAAATATTTTTGAACCATTTTCACATACACCCTTTTGAAAAGTTAGTCGTGACTCAATATGAAGATTTGATATCGAAAAATGAAATTGAAAAACTGTGCAGAGTTTTTAATATTTTCGAAATGGTCGCTCAGGATCGACTGACATGCCCCCGTGGAATGCCTCATTAGCGTCTTGTACATGACACATTTGGTGCGGTGGCGAATCTTTTTTGACCGCAGTTTCTTCTGGAGCCCGTAGTAGGCCCGACTTCCACAGATGATGCGCCTTCGTATTTCACGACTAACGTTGTTGTCAGCCGTTAGCAAGGATCCGAGGTAGACGAATTCCTCGACCACCTCGAAGGTATCCCCGTCTATCGTAACACTGCTTCCCAGGCTGGCCCTGTCGCGCTCGGTTCCGCCCACAAGCATGTACTTTGTCTTTGACGCATTCACCACCAGTCCAACTTTTGTTGCTTCACGTTTCAGGCGGGTGTACAGTTCTGCCACCTTTGCAAATGTTCGGCCGACAATGTCCATGTCATCCGCGAAGCAAATAAATTGACTGGATCTGTTGAAAATCGTACCCCGGCTGTTACACCCGGCTCTCCGCATGACACCTTCTAGCGCAATGTTGAACAACAGGCACGAAAGTCCATCACCTTGTCTTAGTCCCCGGCGCGACTCGAACGAACTGGAGTGTTCGCCCGAAATTTTCACACAGTTTTACACACCATCCACCGTTGCTTTGATCAGTCTGGTAAGCTTCCCAGGGAAGCTGTTCTCGTCCATAATTTTCCATAGCTCTACGCGGTCTATACTGTCGTATGCCGCCTTGAAATCAACAAACAGATGATACGTTGGGACCTGGTATTCACGGCATTTTTGAAGGATTTGCCGTATAGTAAAGATCTGGTCCGTTGTCGAGCGGCCGTCAACGAAGCCGGCTTGATAACTTCCCACTTGATAACTTCAAAATGATGTAGTTTTGGGAAAAAATGTAAATTAATTATAACTGCATTATCATAAATCACCGCTGATTTTGTCGATAATCTACTTCAATGTATTTGTAAGAAAAGTCAATTACCAAAAAAGTATTTTACGCGATGAAAACATCCTCTAGTTATGAGTTTCAGTGAAACATTTCACTGACTTGAAAATGTTTCTGCGTTTCCAATATGGCCATCAGAGAATTGGGACCTGTTTAAATAGAGACAGGTACAGTGTAGCAAGTGTCGGATTTCCGGATAAACTGATACGGTTGATCAAGGCGACGATGGATCGGGTGATGTGCGTAGTTCGAGTTTCAGGGGCATTCTCGAGTCCCTTCGAAACGCGTAGAGGGTTACGGCAAGGTGATGGTCTTTCGTGTCTGCTATTCAACATCACTTTGGAGGGAGTAATACGAGGGGCAGGGATTGACACGAGTGGTATGATTTTCACGAAGTCCGTCCTGTTATTTGGTTTCACCGACGACATTCACGTCGAAGACGAAGTACATGATAGGAAGAGGCTCAAGAGAGGTCAATGTAAGCCACCCACTACGAGTTTCTATCGGTGGTGACGAAATCGAGGTGGTTGAAGAATTCGTGTACTTGGGCTCACTGTGACCGCCGATAACGATACCAGCAGAGAAATTCGGAGGCGCATAGTGGCTGGAAATCGTAAGTACTTTGGACTCCGCAAAACGCTCCGATCGAATAGAGTTTGCCGCCGTACCAAACTGACTATCTACAAAACGCTTATTAGATCGGTAGTTCTCTACGGACACAAGACCTGGACGTTGCTTGTGGAGGACCAACGCGCACTGGGAGTTTTTGAAAGGAAAGTGTTGCGTACCATCTATGGTGGGGTGCAGATGGCGGACGGTACGTGGAGGAGGCGAATGAACCACGAGTTGCATCAGCTGTTGGGAGAACCATCCATCGTTCACACCGCGAAAATCGGAAGACTGCGGTGGGCCGGGCCCGTAGCCAGAATGTCGGACAGTAATCCGGTGAAAATGGTTCTCGACAACGATCCGACGGGAACAAGAAGGCGAGGTGCACAGCGGGCAAGGTGGATCGATCAGGTGGAGGACGATTTGCGGACCCTCCGCAGACTGCGTGGTTGGCGAAGTGCAGCCATGGACCTAGCTGAATGGAGAAGACTTTTATGTGCAGCACAGGCCACTCCGGTCACTCAGCACAGGTCAAAAGAGAAATGAATCCACCGCAGAAAAGAAAGGCAAAGATTTGTTGAACGGTGAAAATAAAGGTGTATTAAGGAGCAGGATGGACGTAGTTGGCGACGGTCAAGCTGTGGAACCACCGGCGCTGGATGAGGTAAAGAAGGCTCTAAATTGCTGAAAAACAGTAAAGCTGCTGGGAGGGACGAGATCCTGGTCGAGCTTCTCAAACACGGAAGTAAGCAGCTGCGTCAATCAATCCACATATATTTTCAGAAAATATGTGAGGATGAATATAAGAAATGGCATAGACCAGAGTGTTCCAATTACAGAGGGATTACTCTTCTGAACTCGGCGTGCAAAATTCTGTTTCACAGACTGAGACCGCATGAGGAGTCCTTCGTCGGCGAATACCAGGTAGGTTTTCGTGAGGGCTGATCAACGACGGATCAGATGTTTAGCCTGCGGATGATCATTGATAAATTCCGGGAGAACAACGTGCAGACTCACCATGTTCATTGATTTCAAAGCAGCGCAGCGTATGACTCAGTGAAAAGAAAGTGAAAAGAGCCGTGGCAGATAATGTCCGAACATGGTTTTCCGGCGAAACTGATTAGACTGATATGTGCAACGCTGGATGGCTCGAAATCAAGTATTCGAATTTCAGACGAAGTGTCTCAAGTGTCTCGAAGCTGTATCAATTATACAAAGAAGAAAATATTGTGAATCGTAAAAAATATGGCAGACTTCAGTGGGCAGGTCATTTAGTGCGAATGTCGGAAAAACTTTTGATTTTGTGGTTTATGCTAACGTAAAAACAGCACGAACTAATAAAACGCGACGCGAGACAAGACATAACACTTATCGTTTTTACACTCGTCAACTAAGATTTAAAAAATTACCTTTTACGTCGACCGGTTTCGGGCGCGATGTTGCCCATCATCAGGACTATGTCCATCCGACTATGTATTATTAGTGTCGGAAGAAGGCCGACGATTTCGTGGAAGGGGACCTGGGGACCCTAAACGTTCTGAGGTGGTACCTAACTGTCAAATCGTATGTATTTTTTCTTCATTGACATTTAGATCCCCTATCCTCGCCAGCAAAAGATGTTTCGGACAGCGACGACAGCGACAATCTTTATCTGGTAACTAAAATATCTTTTCTCTGGACCAATTTTAAAAAAATCCTAGAAAGAATTTCAAGAAATCTTGATTTGAAGTTTTTAGCTGAGAAATTTCAAAAGAATCCATATTTTATAATTCAACTATATTCCCAAAATACGTACAAAACCGCCGAAAAAGTTGTAATTTTTTTTTTTGTAGTAATGGAAACGTGTGCTTAGGTCCATCTTTGACGGTGTGCATAAAATAGGTGTGTGGTGGCAAAGGATGAACTAGGAGCTCGCTCAACTCTAAGGCGAACCTCGTATCCTGAATGTAGCTATAGCAGGAAGTGTACGATGGGCAGGGCATGTTGCAAGAAAGCTGGACAGCAACATTGCAAGTATGGTGTTTGCTTCCGACCCGGCAGGTACAAGAGCAGCAAACTTGGTGTGCTAACCTGGCACAGAACGAATTGGCGAGCGTGGAGAGTAACCGAGGATGGAGAGATTGGGACTCGAACCGCGTATTGTGGCATTTAATTGTTGATTCAGTGTTATCTCTTTACATGTCAACTAAATAAGAAATCAACAAATTCAAACTGATTGAAAACAGCCTGAACCACTTTTTGGACGTTTTTGCAGGTATTTTGGGGTTATTGTTGAATTAAAATATGGATTCTTTCAAATCAAATGAATTCAATTCAAATCAAGATTTCTCGAGATTCCTCCTAGGGATTTTTTTTTAATTTGTCCAGAGGTGCAGAATTAGCACAAGAATCGAGCCCTGTGCTTGGTTTTGATGAACATTTTTATTTTATAATAACGGGTTACCGACACACCGTTGCAGTTCCAGCTGAATCATTGAGAGGCCGTCGCCAACAGCAACAGCACCCAAAATAAATTTTCATCATTTGGTTGCTGCATTGTAAAAAGAAAATCGGTTTTGTTCAGGACTAACATTTTATAAGAAAGGATTGATTGCAAAAATGGCGTCGGTTGTGGTCCTGGGACATCGAGGGCGATACTGAAAATGTACTTTAAATGGTGGCATCTTAGCGGAAATTCATCAAGTGACTGTCGGACAGCAGCACCAGTAAGGTGAAACTTTTGCGCAAGCCTCAACATTCGAGCCATCCAACATTTGGGTGCTGTCAGTGATTAGAAAAACGCGTTGTGGATTGTAAATCGGTTCGTATCAGAACCACCACATTTTACACAACATTTTCTTCATCTGATTTTCTTCGTGTGCTTCTGTGAGCTCGGCTGGGTCCTAAAAACGTCCGTTTTAGCTGGAGCTACCCCCTCGTTCTCGTTCACTTGGAGCTGTTGTACCCGGTGATAGTTTTTGTTTCCTCCGAGATGGCTTAGCCAACTATTCCTGCAGCAGGAGACAGACTGTGGTCTGACTGAATCTCGCAGCTGGTGATCGTTGAGTGTTTATTGTAGTGCGTCATAGATGGGAGGGCTCAGCCGTGATATGCTCGAAGATGTCATTCACGAAGCTGGTCATGATGGTCAACGCATTCAACGAGACGTCAATATCCTGGTGGACCTGCTTCAACACCTTGTAAATGTATGGCATAGCTTTCTTTCCGCCGTGGCTTCCGCTTAGGTGGATTTTCGCCCTTGATAATGTTTTTCTGACCCTTGCTGCCACTGCCCGTAGGAGCCATCGTCGCTGTCTCCACCGTCGTCTTTCAGTGCTATGATGTTTGGTTGTGCAAGGTTGTGCAGTGCTTCGTTCCGGTTGTTCTGCCGATTCTATCACGGAAACTGGACCTCGGCTTCACAGTATCCGATTGCAGTGGAGACCATTGGCATTGTCTCGCTGGCTTCGCCTTTCGTTCGATGCCAGTTCTTCCGTGTAAAATCAGGGTCAAGGCATTTTCTTCAAAATGCAAATTATGCGATTATCGCTTGACTGAAAGATGGGAGTGCTGCGAAAATGTATTTGCCCGGCTCGCGTCTATCGCGTTTCAGCGCTAAATGATCAAGTGGCTGACGTTGGCGTCAGTAGCAATGAAGTGCAATTTTCTCAAGATTGCTTCTTGTGATTGAAAAAAATCATTATTGAAAACAGATGGGTTCTTTACAGAACTATCATTTTATACGAAAGAGTGTTGAGCTGAGACAAATACTTTCTAAAGTGCAAATCAAAATCGCTTTGCGACGGCAGAAATTCTGCGTTGGTAGTAGCGCACGCGATCATCGGAGAGAGACGGTGCAAAAATTTATTCGCATGGACGACGTCTCAAGTTATTGAGTAGCTGGCGTTGGCATTAGTGAAAAATCATCATTCCAATAAATTCCTAAACAATAAAATACAATTAAAATGTTGTATATCTGAAACTGCGTCAAAACGTTTCAAATTAGTATTCATTCAACTTATTAAACCCTCCAATTTAATTCTTATTACTGACGCCAAATTATCAATGAACCGATTACGCCAAAATTAGTGGTGTCCTCCCTTTGCCAAAACACTAGGATCAGCCAGTGGATCTATTGGGCCAAGCAACGATTTGTCTTAGCATTGTCAGTACAATTATAGCCTAGCTCAGAGAGAACGACGGCATAAGAAGCGTGAACGAGTTTGAAGTTCAATCTACAACGTTTGGAGCTTGAAGATTGTTATTCGGTGAAAGAATATGTAGACGATCTCATGTACAATGTACATACCCAAGCCACAAACTCGAACCAATCAGTTCCAAGTTGGACGAGGAGTGTCTTTCGCTGATTTCGGTGCACCTAAACGATATGAACCCATGTTATGAGGCTCAATGCGTCATGGGACAGACGGCGGATGTCGTCAAATCAAAAATGCTTCTAGACGTAACGATGTAACATTTGAACGAGACGATGTTTTCCGTAGCTCGGCCGGAGCGTTGTAAGCACGCAAGAAAATAAACACCAGAAAGAAGGACACAATTACTTTACGGCCCAAATTACCGTAATCCAGTCATTGACAAGAAAACAGCCACGTGCTTGTACCACCCCCAGGAAAAAATCCGCCCACTGAGGAGAAAATGCATTCCCCAGCTGAATCGGGGAAGCACTCTTGTTTTAAAACTACATCAACATATAGTGGTGACTTCAATACATCCGTGGGATGCTTCATTTGGATAAATTTCGTAATATTATTTGAAAAAACTGCCTTTTGCAGAAAATATTGCAAAGTTGAAAAAATATTTTTCTAGGAGGGGAAACCGTCGATTTACTCTCACGCTCTCTTATACTTTGCAGATACTCGAAAATCATCGTTCAGTGTTGCGTGTAGATTTGTTCTATATGTTATGCTTATTTTCTCGAATATGTACGTAAACATCAAGCAATAATCTATGAAAATGATGCTTTTAATGTTATATATTGACACTAAATATTAGATGTGAGCTAGAACTATAAAAACGCAAGCATTCATAAGCAACGCAGGTTATTAATTCTTTCATAATTCAAGTGTTGATAATGTAATGTAATGCTAAAATAATTATGTAATGCTAAAACGGCATCACTTTTCATGTACACAGAGAGAAGACCGATCATATGGTCATGTAAACAATCCATTGAATCTGGACGAACATTTGAGAAGGTAGTCAACTGCATCATAATTTTACATTCATGTAAAATGCATGTAGGAAATTGTGTAATTAGGAGAAGGATGCACAACAAATCAATCTCAGATGCATGTTTGAGGTTGTTTATGCGTATCACTATAATCTGTGCACTGTACAGGTATTGAAAAGGACGTTAATATTTTGTGGCAATATATAGAGTTTGATACATTTTGAAATGTTTGTGTACTTTGTACAAAATCAGATCTGAGCGAATGAGTAGGCTCTCCGAAAAAAAAAGAAGCGAACAGCAAGAAAAAGAAGTCGATTTGATGTATGACATTTGAACCTTACGCTGCTTCAAGTACGAGTAGGTACTCTATTAAAAATAGACGAGAGGATCGTGTGGCTTGCACTTACATTTGCACATGTTGTTATAGAAAGCCAATGTGTAAAACTTATGAGTTACGACAACGCTGACTTTGGCTACCGGAGACCCCATGTATAAATGTATAACAATTATAACATCTACAAATTCGACTTCCGTTTACCATTATCAATCTACATATTTATTCAACTGTTTTATGTTCTAGGGAAGTAGAAAAAGAAGTTTTGGTAGATCCAATGTCATCAGTCGGAGGAGAGAGGGACCGGTTCTGATGTATCATAACGAAGCAGTAGGAAGGAAATATGCAAGGATTCAAACAGTCACCGTGTTAGCAAAAAAATATATATAATTAAATTTCGACCCTCTTATAAAATAAAAACAATTGTCTTAAAAGTGCATTAGATTTACAAATTCTAAAATCCATAAAATCATCTGAAAGTGAAAAAAGAAGTATTGTAGATCATAATTACTGTATTGATTAGGATCTATTCTATGTTTGTGGTTTTCAATTATTATTGCTTGAGCTTCGTAAATTTAATTACATCGTTTGGTCATGGTGTGACGTTATTGCAAATGCACGAGAGAAGGATGGGTTGTACAGATTGGATCCCAGTGTAAGTAAGTCGTTTGCTACACAACATATTTGTGCACCGGCTGCTAGCGTATCTCAACATCAATAGTGCCAAATGATTGACCATAACGGCAATCAGTATCGAAATTCGATGTGCTGGGTAAATATAATCCACTCAGACCTACATATGTGTACCTACTAATAGAAAGGTGTCACATGGTGGACGCAAGTATTGGACTCTGCTGCGTTAGCTTCAGCCCAAAGCATCCAATGGCATTCAGTTATATGGATTCCAGCGGCAACCCAACGATGAGTCTGCTTCTGCGAAGGATGCCACTCCTTTTTTCTCCGGAACAGCTAGTGCCGATCTTCAACCGACTTGCGATACGTATGCGAGACTGATGCAAACTCTGTTTAGATCGGATCCTTATACCCTCGGTATGTTCGTCATTGAGATTTTTCAATGGATATTTCAGTAAATTAATACCCATAATTATGGTGGTTTCCCGGTAATACCGAAACAAACAAGTGGTCGTATACTAATTACGCAAGTACTTATGAGAGGAGGGGGCGTTCTGCCATTACGTCCCATATAAATAAAAATTATTTTTATGGGAAAAATCTTACAATCTTGCAATCTCAATCTTACAAAAATCCACAAAAAATGCTTACGTAATTACGTAAAATGTTAACACCCACATTAAAATAATAAAAAAAACTCCCTACCGGTGCCCTGAAACGGGGATACAAAGTATATCAGGAAATTGATTGGCCGGAGATTCAATCGAATACTCTCTGCTGATAAAGCTCTTACATAAACCATTCTTATAGTATATATAATAGACTCTGACATAAACCACTGGGAAGTTGTGATCAAGTTCCAAGCTTAGCTTCCTTGATTTTCGATAGTGCAACTTAAAATCATACATGAGTTTGTCTTTTGCGACGCGGAAATATTACTATTTCCAATCATCGGTGCACCGCCCAGTTAACCGACCTTCACTAATCACTTCCAAGGGCACATAAATTACTCAACCGGTTCACCTTGCCGTAAAAACGTTCAAGAAATGCCACACATTCGATGATCAACTCCAGCACCACCACAATGCGGCGATGGCATACGTATAATTTAATATTTTCGACATGCTTCTTTGATTTGAGCCAGCTGATCATCGTCGGCGATACATACAGAGACTGTTAACAATGAATGGAATCGAAATTAGCGAGAGCAATTCATTAATTAGCATTCTTGTTCGGCCGGCTTCGATGAGCAAACAATGGAACTCTCAGGTTCACCAAACGAACGGCATTTGCATTGCGTTTTGTATCACACCAAACAACGATGATCGCTCCGCCACCCAGCGTTCATCATTAGGGTAACCGTACCCTTAGTGAAGGTAGCACCAATAGTGGAGGTATTGGGGTTTTAATGAGATTTATCATATTTGAAGACTTTACGATGGTTTCAGTTGATGCGTCGTGCTTTAAATATTCTGTTAAATGCAACTTACCTTAGTATTTCGCTTGAAAAACTATTGAAAACAATGATTTTCCTTAACAAAATTGACTCCCTTGCACCTGTAGTGGTGCAACTGTTCCAATAGTGGCGAGTCTCATAAGAAACCAATGGATAGCACCACTATAGGAACCAAAATTAATTTTTACTGCCACTAAAGGAACAGTGTACCCATAGTGCTGCAAGCAATATTTGGTAATTGTTGATGTTAAATGACATCTATTTAATTTTTGTTAGCAAATTTATTAGTTTATCTATTGACTAAGATAATAAAGCAGTAAATTTCCCATAATTATCAATTTAAAAAAATATTTTCTTTTGTGGATCTACTAATACCTCCACTATTGGTACCGTTACCCTATAGGAATGGCATACCGACACAGGCCATAAGTTCGAAAAAGAGGAGAGGGTTTCGTTGCGGTCAAGTTTACTTCGCAACGGGTGAATGGCGGTGATTGGTGATTAGTGATGAGCGCACATATTTGATTTTCAATTTCGCACTTTTCGATTACCATCACCAACGGTGTGGATCGAAAATGGTTCTTCAGCGGTTTCCGTTCACCATACAGTTTTGTAAAAGATGTTGAATGTTCTGTGTTCCAAAATTCCATAGGTTTAATGTTTCCTATGTTCGAATCAAGTTGTTTCTTCACAAATAAAGTATTTAAGTATTAAGGTGATTATACAATAAAGCCAGAAATCGGCCATTTTGTAAACCACGTGCTTTTCCAATATTTTTTTCAAGGGCACGAGATGAAAGAACCATAACGCGTATGGGGCTGAAATAATGGTAGATCGTTTGCCTAGTTATGCTGAACAATCATAATTTGAGTTTCGGCACTGTACGAAAACTATTACGCCAGATTTGGGCTTTTTGAAATGTATGTAGATAAACGTGTGGTGAATTTGAAATTCACCACGGGCTTCATTCTATAATCACCTTAAGAAAATTATTTTGAGCTTTTTAGTGGAATGCCTTCACTTGTCATTAGATGAGTTTGTACCATCCCACTTAAATTTCACCACTTGATTGCACCTTGATAGATACGTATTTCGACCTCAACAGTAAAGGTCGTCTTCAGTGTCTCGTACTTGATTCGACTTAAGTCATAAGTCTTAAGTCGAGTCAAGTACGAAACACTGAAGACGACCTTACTTCTGAGGTCGAAATACGTATCTGTCAAGGTACAATCAAGTCGAATTAAATGGGATGGTACAAACTCGTCTTATGACAAGTATTTAAGTATGTTATTGTGTCTAAGGAAGGTGAGATTGAGTCATCGCTCTTATAGGGGAAACCGGAAACATGTATAAAATGCACTGGCTGGGTAAAATGCGCCACCACGCTTTCTTAATTTATAACCCAAATTTGGTCTCAGAATCATAAGCGGCTGAACCTAATAAACCTTTTTACAACCGTTACACGAAGAAACCCAACTCAATTCACCGAGTAGTGATGCTGCCTTTCTCGCATTTAGCCAAGACACCAACCTTATATGGAGAATATGGTTCGATGTACCATTTAGGTATTCTCAAAAAACACTATGTTCGAAAAGTCACGGTGATCAAGCTTTATATGAAAGAAAATCGCATTTGTAGCATTTCTGTAGAACAACCCAAAATTCTAAAAAATAGTTTAGAGGTTCCGACAGAGCGATTTTTGAAAAAAAAAAGCTGTTTTTTGCATCTATTGTCATATATTGGCTATGTTTGCCACATTTTAATCACTTTTTTAATCGTTAAATATTTTTGATTTTTCTGTGGACCCTTATGAGCATCCTTCATGGTAATTCAGTTGGTATTATGAAATTATATGGCCTCTAGAACCAATTCAATATTTTAAAAATGCATTTTTTTCGACAATTTTCGCAAAAAAATTACCTCGTGTTCGATTTTTTTTTCTAGTGCTTTGTCAACCATTATTCAAAAAGTATTTTAAGTTTTCGTGAAAACAGTTCGAAAAAATATTATAACGAGGATGAGATATTAAAAATTTAGTGAACCCTTAAAGTTTTCGTGAAAACAGATCAAAAACATATTATAACGAGGATGAGATATTAAAAATTTAGTAAACCCTTAAAACCATGATTTTTTGCTGATATATTAAAATGCAACAATATTTTGGTGGATATTTCAACAATTTTAACGTTTTTGACATTAAATAAAAGAATATAAATCCAGACTTAAGTTTTATGTAACATTAATGCATAAAATTCAATTTTAATAATATTTTTGATGGACAACCGGTCTAGACTTCTACGATGCCGATAAAGTAGAAGTGAATCAATCAGCACGATGACAGCACTAACATGCGTATGCACCAAGTGTATGAAATGTACGAATGTAAATAATGGAACAGTAGTGAAAGATATGATCAGCTAAGTAATTTCTAATGGGCGAAAGACCTATAAAAATATATTTAAAAAAAATATTTGAAGTATGATTGACTTACATAATTCATTAAAATAATATTCAACCTATTGAAAACGATTATGGCTGGGGAAATAACGGAGAAATCTGCAAGGGATCATATAGGGGAACTGTTCCGTTTTCCATCTCACTGTACATATATTCATCTCATCGCGAAACAAAGAAATTCCGCACCAATTTCGTCGCTTCTTTTTGCTAACATGCATGCTCACTGCTGAAAAAAATCCCAAAAATAATAAACAAACAAAATGCCTTTTCATTGCTTTGTTTTTCGTGAGACCAATAACGGAGCTATGAGATGAAGTCTAGGAGCCGTAACCCTAGATGAATATCCGAAAAACATCCTGTTTGCGTTACCGAAAGAAAAGATAAACCTGCGGGAGATTTTCTGACTAAACTCCTGGAAAATCATGCTGAACAATTACTTAAGGAACTTTGTGAGGGATTTCTGGAAGATCTCTTAATATAGTAAAAAAAAGAATAGGATTTACGTTCACAAAAAATCTTTGTATATTGCGGGAGTAAGGGGGCGCTGGTTACGTTACTAATTGTAGCTGGTTCATTGCTGTAACTTATCTTTAAAACAAACATTCCGAAGAAACGTCCCACAAAAAGCAACCCAATCTGGATATTTAACGGGAAGGACCATTATTTATGTTGCGTTCTTATTTTAGTTACATTCCCGTTCAGGTACTGGTGAAAAAATGTGGCCCCGAAAAAAAGAATAGGGCCCCGGATAGGGACTCCCGTGGCCATGCTCTTATAATCAGATGACAGTATTCCATTAAACAAAATGCATACATTTGCACTAACTTCAATTATTTAATTAAGCAGTTTCTCCAGGATATCCAGGAATTCTTCAGGATTTAGGTTGTCCTGCGTAGTATGCGGAAATTCCTTCAGGATTTCTTTTAGGGATTCATTAGGGATTTCCTGCTCCATACCCTTCGTGAATTTCTCTAAGAAGTCCACGAGAATTGCTCCGAAAGTATCAAATAGGATTCCTCCGGGAATTTCTCTGTGAGTTGCTTAAGGAATTCTTCCGGGAGAATCCTGCGGGAATTTCTTCAAGAATTCATCTAAAAACTCCTCCGAGTATTCTCTCAGGAAATTCTTTAGGGTTTCCATCGGAAATTCCTTCAGATATTTCCACACGAATTACTACAGATATTTTCATACCCTCCTGTAACTCCTTCCGTAATTCCTCCAGGACTTCATTCGAGAATTCATCCAGGGTTTTATTCAAGAATTTATAAGAGAATTTCTCCTATGAGAATTATTCATAGAAAGTTCCTGCAGAAATTTCTTTGCGAGTTTCTTCAAGAATTTCTCTGATAATTTTTTTGTGAATTCCTCCTGGAGTTCCTTCAGAAAGTCCTTCCAGAGTTTCTCCAGGTATTCCTCCAGGACTTCTTCCGAGAGAATTCCTCTGATTGTTCTTGCAGGAATTCTCGCTTAACTTTCAAAAGGACCTATATACCATTTTTTTTTCATAAATTAATTTGAATAGCGCAATCAACAGAACAACATGAAAGCTATTGATTGCAGTATTCCTCTGAATTCCGAGAATTCCTCTGAGAGTTTCTCCGAGAATTCCTCCAGTAGTTCTTGCGGGAATTCTTCCGGAAATTAGTTCTGTAGTTCCTTCGGAAGATACTTCAAAATTGGTTTCGGCGGTTCCTTCGAGATCGTCTGGAAATTGCTTCAAGAACTCATACAAGCTTTCTTTCAAGAATTCATTCACGCTTTCTTCTGGAATTTTATATTGGATTTCGTCCAAGAATTCCACCGCATTTTTTTTCTTAGAAATTCCTTATTTTTACAGAAATTAGTGTATGAATTCCTGCATGGATTTCCGGTGGAAATCCTGGAGAAATAAATTCAAATTTTCACAAGATTTCTTCGGAATTTTGAGCGTTGAAGTGGCGCCAAACAGGCAAGTGCTCGTTTCTGTGAGCTGGGTCAATTCAAATTTTTGCCCTACCTCACACAAGACGAATTGTGGTGACAAATAGGTCCTATGCTGAGAGCTAATGTGACAACAAAACGGAACTCCTTAAAAAAGGTACAATACATATGTCCGAAACGTCGTATGGAAACATAGAACCCCGTTTTTAATCCTTATTGCAAAATTGCAAATTTTGGCTTTAATTAAAACTTATAATTCGTTTTCGATGTCACACAATTATTTAATTACTCAAACTATTAACCTTCCACATAAATGATAAATTTAGAAACGACTATTCTGTTGGAAATCCATAAAATTAAAATAAAAGTAATAGATTTTCCCGGTAGTTTAAAGTCATGATCAAGCAATAGCATTAGCATGGTGCCTCAAATGGTTTTGATTCCAAATATTTTTGTGTCGGCTGTATTCGTTGATAGTCCTGCTTCATCTTTCTAGAAGATTGTTACCATTAAAAACTTTTTCGATTGATCGGCAGCCATAGTATCCACTTACCCCGAATTTTCGCTTGCTCCGGGGTACCTTATTGGTAACTTACAATGATTTTACTAAAACAGCATGTTACATCAATAAAAATCACATATTTACCGTTTTTCTGAACAAAACTCGGTAATTCGAATTTCTTAATGAATGCTTGGTGTTTTCGGAGGTAAACAATACAATACATACTTTTCAAAATATAATTTCGTTGATAAAATGTCCGTTTCACCCCACCATAAGCCAATTTCTTTAAAAATTCTCAAAAAATAGAATTTTGAGATAAATCATCAATTCAACCCGTACACAATCTGAGAAATCTGGTATCTGAGAAATTCCTGAAGAAATATCCGGAGTATCTGGAAGAATTCTTGAAGAAATTCCCAAATAAAAATATTGTTTATTTCCCGAAAAAAAAAATCCTGAGATACATCCCGAAGTAATTCCTGGAGGTGTTCCCGCAAGAATTCGTGGAGGAATTCCCGGAGAAATATCTGAAGGAGGAATTCTTCGAGAGGAATCTGAAGGAATTCTCAGAGGAATTTTCGAAGGGATTTTTGGAAGAATTCGTTGAAGAATTCCCCGGATAACTCTCGGATGAATACCAAATGCGATTCTTGAACAAAAATCTTGTGTGACCGACCCGAACCCATTTAAGTTGCTATTCTGCCTCACTTGGCACACCCGTTGGCGCTCAATGTTTAATATCCAATTGTAAAAACACCAGGCTCGAACTGTGTACGGCAGGTATCTGTTGATGAACACGTGTTACTATTAATTGTTTTCCGCCAAAATTCCCAAATAAAATTTCGGCAAGAATTCGAGAATGAACTCCCAAAGAAATTCCTGGAGAAATCCTTAGAAGGTGGTTCGAAATTTTTCACAGGAATACGTGAAGCATTTGTGGATGAATTATCGGAGGATTTTTGTAGAAATTTTGGGAGAAAGAAAAAAAAATCGTTTTGCAACTGCCGGAGGCAAGAAGTTCGAAGAAAATCTTAGACTACTTAAGGAGGAACATTGGGAGAATTTCTTTCCTGTGGATCTTGAACGAATTTTCAAATGAGTTACTGAAACTTTCGGAAAAAATTCGGAAAGATTCCCGAAGGAATACTTAAAGGAATTTACTTAACAGATCTGCATATCTCACAGAAAAGAAGGAATGTATTTATATCAGCTTGCACATAGTTTGTTCTGCTTAACTTATAATGAGTATTATTTCATAAGTGATTTGTTTAGAAATTCAGAAAGTTAGTTCTAATTTTCTAAAATTTATGGAAGAGTGCAGGACCTTCAAATTGATGGTGTTAGCTGATATTCATTGTAAATGCTAAAATCCCTGATGAATTCCTCACTTCTTAAAAAAATATTCAATATATAATGATTATTATGTGATTGCAATTGTTATCCAGGTTTTATTACGGACAAGGTATATTTTTGTTCAGGTTACAAACGATTTTCTGAAAATGAAGAATGATAATGAAGCACATGTTTGATTTTGATTAATTTCCCAGTTTAAAACCCGGGGTTGTGGGGCAAATCTAGCCCATTATTGTTTTGAATATTAAAAAAATGCCATTCTTCATGTTATCTGAAACGAATGTAAAATTGAGTGCCTATAGGAAATAGGCGAGGATGACCCCCTGGGCATTTTAATCAAAATTTATTTAAAATGACGTTCGTTTTATTTGATATAATATATAATAGTGGCGTTCAAGTAAGGCGATTATATTTTTATTATCCAAAATCAGTCTGGGCTTCAGTTATGACGCATATACTTTGATTGATAAAGATGATGCTTGTGTCACTGTATTTCAATGAAAGTCATATTTCCGGCGTTACCTAGTCCACGTTTTTTCTAGTGAATGATCTTTCGTAAGCTCGGCCTTGTCCTCCCGGTCTGAATACGCATAGAATAATAATTCGTTAGAAGTTAGAGCGATATCTGGGAAAGCAGGCGATAGATAGATAGAGCAGGTCCTACTACTAGAAATAGACTGAAGTAAATTCTACAATTGGTTAAACAAGGGTGTACGAGAGCTTAGACAACTTACATGGCAACCAAGGTAGATTGATGTTATCCATACGGGCCCAGCTCAGGGCGTCGAGCGGCCCGGCGCTACTGGGATCGATCCAGTAGATGGTGCTTATAACTAACAATGATGAAGCGAGATAGCCCAACATCGTTGCGGCGTGTCTGAAAATTGAAAACGAGAAAAAAATGATCACTACACTGCTTAGCCCAGAGAGCACTAACTTAGTTAGCAGCGAATATAGAAAAAATAAAAAATAAAAATCGCTTCAACAAGGTGGTTTGCAAACCTTCATTCATTTACAGTCTCTGCGGTCATATACTATCCGGTGTGTTGTGAAAAAGCCGGTAGTAATAATGGACTCCGGTCGATGGGTATGTTGAGAAATGGAGGAAAAGAAATTTCATAATTGAGCAATCGCTGCTATACAGTATACATGCCTCTTGTACCGGTAGCCGCAGCAGTGGCAATGGCTATGGCCAAGCCATTTAGCTATGTCCATATTGCAGCAATGAAATGCCGCATGGAAATCCGGGCTTGTTTTAAGCGGCACGGCGTCTCATCGATTAGTTATCGCAGCGTACATGCCTATCATCGCAATGTCAGGTTTAAACTACTGAACTGTTACGTTGGTTCGAAATAGGAAAGGAAACTTGCCTATCGGCTACGCGATAGCGGGGAATGTTATATCGTTGTGATGTATGAAGGAGGTTATTTAAATATAAACCGGATGACTTACAGGCAGGTTGGTTTCCTGAACGTAATGACGTTACGTGTATGCATAATTAAAAGAATAAAATTAAATCTATTAAATCTATTAAATCTATTAAATCTATATATATAAAACTCAATGTTTGTATGTTTGTATGTATGTTTGTATGTATGTTCCAGCATAACTTCTGAACCCCTTGGCCGATTTCAACCAAATTTGGAACACACATTCTTTATCTTAAGGAGACGACAATGGAGGGGGCATCAGCATCAGCATCAGCCGAAAATGGAAACGGAGCCTTCTTGATGTACGGAATAAACGTAGTGCCGATATCGCGTCTGATCATCACCTCCTCATCGGCGAAATACGCCTGCGCATTGCGCGGATTCGTCGGCAGGAGGAAAGAGTTGGACGACGATTCAACACACGCCGACTGGAAGATGCCACGGTGAAACGGTCCTTCGTTGAAGAACTGGAGACGCGTGCTGCAGATATTCCGGAAGGTGGCAGCGTGGAAGACCAATGGACCGCCGTCAAGAATGCCTTCATCGCCACCAGCGAGAACAATCTGGGCGAACTACGCACCCAGAGAAAACAATGGATCACCGATGAGACCTGGAGGAAGATAGAGGAGCGAAGAGAAGCCAAAGCCGCGATAGAGCGATCGAAAACCAGAGGAGCCAAAGTCTTAGCCCGTCAACGATACACGGCTCTTGAGAAGGAAGTAAAACGCTCATGTCGACGGGACAAGCGAGCGTGGGCAGACTCTCTGGCCGACGAAGGAGAGAGAGCCGCCGCAACCGGGGACATTCGCCTCCTCTACGATATCTCACGAAGCTTAAGCGGGGCGAAGATGAATGCAACGATGCCTGTGAAAGACGCGAATGATCAGTTATTGACCGACCCAACTGACCAGCTGAAACGCTGGTTCGAGCACTTCGAACAACTTTTTCAAGTGCCAACCAGGCCATCACCACCTCGGCATGATCTGCCTAGGATCCGACGTATAACACGTGTCAATACCGAAGCTCCATCACTGCTAGAGATTCAAACAGCCATCCAAAGCATGAAATCGAATAAAGCTCCAGGGGCGACCACATATCAGCCGAGATGCTCAAAGCTGACCCCATGACATCCGCTCAACTACTGCATCGTTTATTTCGTAATATCTGGGACACCGCAACTTTCCCGGTCGACTGGATGCAAGGTATCTTAGTGAAGGTGCCCAAAAAGGGTGACCTGACTGTATGCGATAACTGGCGAGGCATTATGTTGCTGTGTACCGTTCTCAAAGTTCTGTGCAAAATTATCCTAGCCCGGATTCAGGAGAAGATCGATGCGACTCTCCGGCGGCAGCAAGCCGGATTCCGTGCCGGAAGATCCTGTGTGGACCATATTGTCACGCTCCGCATCATTTTGGAGCAGGTCAACGAATTCCAAGAGTCCCTTTACTTGGTATTCATTGACTACGAAAAGCTTTCGACCGTCTCAATCACGAGAATATGTGGGGCGCCCTGAGACGCAAGGGGTTCCTGAGAAAATCATCGGCCTCATCGAAGCACAGTACGAGGCCTTTTCGTGTAGAGTGCTGCACAATGGGGTCCTGTCCGACCCTATCCGGGTCGTAGCTGGTGTGAGGCAAGGATGTATTCTATCACCGTTACTGTTCCTCATCGTAATCGATGAGATTCTGGTAGATGCGATTGACCGTGAACCAAACCGCGGGCTGTTATGGCAGCCTATAACCATGGAGCACCTAAACGACTTCGAATTGGCGGATGACGTTGCACTACTCGCGCAACGGCGCTCTGATATGCAGAGTAAGCTCAACGACCTTGCCGATCGCTCCTCCTCGGCAGGTTTAGTCATCAACGTCAACAAAACCAAATCGTTGGATGTAAACACGGTGACTCCTTCCAGTTTCACAGTAGCCGGGCAACCAGTGGAGAATGTTGAAAGCTTCCAATATCTTGGTAGCCAAATGGCGTCAGACGGCGGTACCAAGATCGACATAGGCGCACGGATCAAGAAAGCAAGGGCTGCCTTTGCGAGTTTAAGAAATATCTGGAAAAACAGGCAGATAAGTGAACGCACCAAAATACGAATTTTCAACTCTAACGTGAAATCTGTGCTGTTATACGCTAGCGAAACATGGTGTGTATCAGTGGAGAACACTCAACGGCTGCAGGTGTTCATTAACAGATGTCTGCGGTATATAATTCGGGCCTGGTGGCCTCACAACTGGATCTCAAACAACGAGCTCCATCGTCGTTGTCACCAGAGGCCGATAACAACAGAAATTCGGGATCGGAAGTGGGGCTGGGTCGGCCACACTCTACGTAGGGGCGGAAACGAAATCTGTAAGCAAGCATTAGACTGGAACCCAGCGGGACATCGCAGCAGAGGCAGACCCAGAGGGTCATGGCGGAGAAGCCTCAATAAAGAAATAAAAGAAGTCGACCGAAATCTAACCTGGCAACAGGTTAAAGCGATAGCCGGGCATCGCTCAGGATGGAGATCTTTCAAGTCGGCCCTTTGCACCACCGGAGGTGTACAGGATCCATAATTAAGTAAGTAATGGAGGGGGCTAAGCATGCTCTTTGGAAAAGGGGGAGGATGTGCGGGGAGGGGTATTGCTTAGTTAATAATCAACTCAGTGTAGACTTTGAACCCCTTGGTCGATTTCAATCAAATTTGGAACACACATTCTTTATCTTAAGGAGACGACGATAGGGGGTTATGGATGCTTTTTGGAAAAGAGGGAGGGTGTGGGGGGAGAGGTACTGCTAAATAATTGATCAACTCAGTGTACCTTTTGAACCCCTTGGTCGATTTCTACCAAATTTGGAACACACATTCTTTGTCTTAAGGAGACGATGATAGGCGGGAAAGGGGAAAGGGAAAGGGGGAAAAGGGGGAGGGTGTGAGGGGAGGGTATTGCTAAATTATTGATCAACTCAGTGTACCCTAATGAACCCCTTGGCCGAATCCAACCAAACTTGGAACACACATTCTTTATCTTAAGGGACGACAATGGAGGGGGGCTAAGCATGTTCTTTGGAAAAGGGGGAGGATGTGCGGGGAGGGGTATTGCTTAGTTATTAATCAACTCAGTGTAGCCTCTGAACCCCTTGGCCGATTTCAACCAAATTTGGAACACACATTCTTTATCTTAATGAGACGACGATAGGGGGTTATGGATGCTTTTTGGAAAAGAGGGAGGGTGTGGGGGGAGAGGTACTGCTAAGTTATTGATCAACTCAGTGTACCTTTTGAACCCCTCGGTCGATTTCTACCAAATTTGGAACACACATTCTTTGTCTTAAGGAGACGACGATAGGCGGGTTGGGGATGCTCTTTGGAAAAGGGGGAGGGTGTGAGGGGAGGGGTATTGCTAAGTTATTGATCAACTCAGTGTACCTTATGAACCCCTTGGCCGATTTCAACCAAATTTGGAACACACATTCTTTATCTTAAGGAGACGACAATGGAGGGGGGCTAAGCATGTTCTTTGGAAAAGGGGGAGGATGTGCGGGGAGGGGTATTGCTTAGCTATTAATCAACTCAGTGTAGCCTCTGAACCCCTTGGCCGATTTCAACCAAATTTGGAACACACATTCTTTATCTTAATGAGACGACGATAGGGGGTTATGGATGCTTTTTGGAAAAGAGGGAGGGTGTGGGGGGAGAGGTACTGCTAAGTAATTGATCAACTCAGTGTACCTTTTGAACCCCTTGGTCGATTTCTACCAAATTTGGAACACACATTCTTTGTCTTAAGGAGACGACGATAGGGGGTTGGGGGTGCTCTTTGGAAAAGGAGGAGTGTGTGAGGGGAGAGGTATTGCTAAGTTATTGATCAACTCAGTGTACCTTATGAACCCCTTGGCCGATTTCAACCAAATTTGGAACACACATTCTTTATCTTAAGGAGACGACAATGAAGGGGGGGTAAGCATGTTCTTTGGAAAAGGGGGAGGATAAGCGGGGAGGAGTATTGCTTAGTTATTAATCATTTCAGTGTAGCCTCTGAACCCCTTGGCCGATTTCAACCATATTTGGAACACACATTCTTTATCTTGAGGAGACGATGATAGGGGGATTATGAATGCTTTTTGAAAACAGGGGGAGGGTGAGGGGAGAGGGGTATTGCTCAGTTATTGATCAACTCAGTGCATCTTCTGAACCCCTTGGCCGTTTTCAACCAAATTTGGAACACACATTCTTCATATTAAGGAGACGACGATAGCGTGATTAGGGATGCTCTTTAAAAAAGGGAGGGTATGGAGGGATGGGTATTGTTTAGTTATCGATCAATTCAGCATAACTATTGAACCTATTTACCGATGTCCACTAAATTTGGAACCCATATTCTCTGTTTAAGGAAGACTATATCAGATTGGATAGGAGTGTCATAGCTGAATGAGAGAGATGGTATATTTATTAAACGAACAGTTTAGTATACCTTTTACCACATGGGTCAATTCAAACCAATTTTGTAAAAACATATTCTCTGCCCAAAAGTATTATATAGAGGCTGGGAGAAACTTTTGCAATGCAGGAGGTTGTTGGGGTTAGGTATTGTTCAGAAAACGTCTTAATTTAAAATCCCTTTTATTTAGTTCATTCGAGGTTCTTTCACATTGTACAATGCTCCGAAAACAAATTTCCCGAATTCCTTTAAAATAGCAAATCCTCGACAATAACATTTTCCCGTTAATAAAATTTCCCCAAAAATGACTTCAACTTCAACTTCCCTGAAAATGACATATTCCTGAATGAAGCAGCATTTGAGCATTTGGGCATGAAGGGCATTTGGGATAATTATGAACAGCATCAGAAAAATCTTTCATGGAAAGCATGCATTTGCTGGGTATACAGCAATGATAATTGTTACCCTTCATCGGAATCATGGTTTGCCCAGTGAAAATCAATAATTAATGTGTTTCCTTCTGGATGGTGGATGTGATTGCTTCTTTAAAAGTAGGCATTTGCCCGGAATAAGGCAATGGTGAGTGTGATCCCTTCTTTTAAAATAGGCATTTGCCGGAATAAAGCATCGGTGGATGTTTTTCCTTCTTTAGCAAATGACGTTTGCCAGGAATAAGCCTATTCAAACCAACGATCCTTTTCTAGATCAGTCAATGCTTCCAAAAGCCTTCTATTAGTCAAATGACGAAGTATCAATAAGTTAACACAATTACTCTGTTGACCAATTGGTTTTATCTTTTTCTGATTGTAAAAAACTGAAAACCAAACTGGCAATTCCGAGCAAGGCCGGGTACATAAAGCTAGTAATAAATATAGGCTAACTATTATAAACAAGTCAATTGAGTTGTAAAATAACGAATTACACCATTTTTGCCTTTCTCGTACACTTCTTCTTTTTCTTCTTATTGGCATTATATCCCCACACTGGGACATTGCCGCTTCGCAGCTTAGTGTTCATTAAGCACTTCCACAGTTATTACCTGCGATGTTTCTAAGCCAAGTGACCATTTCTCCATTCGTACATCATGAGGCAAACACGATGATACTTTTATGCCCAGGGAAGTCGAGACAATTTTCAATCCGTAAATTGCCTAGACCAGCACCGGGAATCGAACCCAGCCACCCCTTAGCATGGTGAATTTTAAAACCCTTCATAAGACTAGTTGTGCATACATCGGTGTGTGAGCGATTCATAGTCGACTTTATAGAAACAAATTAGTGTGTGAGTTAGAAGATGGCGAGTTCTTCTTTAATCAGAACAATTCAAAGTTAGTTTCCAGCGTAATCCACTTCCATCTACTACTAGCTTCTCATACGCAACCATGAATGGGATTTCAGCTTATTTTATCTGTAGTTTGAATTATCATTAAACGAATAGATTTCATCAATAATGAGCATTTGTGGTTTTGAGGGAAAGTTATCAGTTGATTCAATTTTCTACTTTTTTACTATTATCCGATGATGGTAAAGCAGACCCAAATATTAATTTAAATAGGATGTCAAATATTTTCAACATCGTACATGAAAGACCAGCATTCAAATATATGCATCGATGGCCTGACGCCAACCAGAATCAAGATGCTCCTTGCATCTGAAGGACTACCATCGTCTCCTGAACATCTTCACCGCATATTCACATCACAGAAGTACATTGCGAATATGGAATTGGGCCAGATGAAGCCGCAGCAGACCTGCAGTCTTATCGTCAATATCTGTCGAGTGAACGGACGCATCGCACAGTGGTTAAAATCCCGAAAAGCATGATCGTCAGCTTTTTCGGTATGAAATCGTGTTTTAAATGGCATAGTATTTGCATACATCAAGGGGTATCATTTGAGAAAATTTTATTTTTAATTGATTCACCTAAAAGTGAGATTTAAATTTTATTTTTTTCAAAATTTGTTGGAGCAAAATGGCGTCTTTAAAAAAATCGTCAGAAATAATGTACAGAAAAACTTTGTCAAAGACACTACGGGTCTATCTATTGTAACGAACAAAATATGACTCAATTTTAGATAATAGGTCCTTCAACCCTATAAAAACTGGTTACAATGAATAACTTTGCATTGTCGAATTTTTGAGGTTACCAATGTTCTACAAACTTATTCAGGACATAAAAATACAACATTAAACTACTAAATCATAACAATATTTTCAATTGTTAGAAGGAAATTTAAGATTTACGAACAAAATTACACATTTTTCACAACAAAATGTCTCGCAAGGTTGCAAAAAGTGACAGTCAAATCAATGCACATTCAAACGATAAGCTTCAAAGCTTTCTATTACAAGTGGTTTTATTTGTATCTCGTTGTATCCTCGTCAGATAACTGTTATTGAAAAATAATGTTCGAGTAATTCTTTGGTATAAGATAAATATTTATGATAATGATGATGATGATGATGATTGCCTAGACCGGCACCGGGAATACCATCTATTGTAGCAAGGCACCTGCCGATAGCACTGGCCATATCTGACAAACGATTTGATCATGATTATATTATTGATTGTATTTCATCAAACTCCTGTATGAAGAGCCAAAAATGTGTGGGGTGGTTCCATAAGCAGAAACACTTATGTGAATCCACGGGATGAATAGAGAATCTGCTTCTAGAAGAAAGTTCGTACATATACAATAATACAATCTAGCCCTCGTTCCCCTGATTGACCCAATAGATCCAATAGTTCGTATAATCTCGAATTTCCTTCTAATAATTAAAAATATTTTATGATTTAGAAGCTGAATGCTGTAATTTTATGTGCTGAAAAGTTTGTAGAACATTGTTAACCTCAAAAATTCGACCATGCAAAGTTATTCATTGTATACTAGTTTTTACATGGTTAAATGACCTATTATCTAAAGTTGAGTCATATTTTGTTCGTTTCAATAGATAGATCTGTAGTGTGTTTGACAAAGTTTTTCTATACATTACTTCTGACAACTTTTCCAAAACCGCTATACACTGTCGCGTTGGAAATCTAATTTAACCTAATTTAATCTTACTTTACTTACATTTTATTTAGCATATACGATAATATGTGAAATTTTCTATTACCAGATTGCAGCAGAAATAAGTGAGACGAAGGATTAATGCATAAATACTTCGCGAAGCCATGCTCGTCAACTATGGCCTTGGCATAACGCGAAAAAAAAAAACAGATCAGCCGAATTTACTTAGGCGCACGTACCCACACTGCTATGAACGTGGGTTGTTACCCTTTAACTGTGATTACCGGTTTCCCAGCTTGCACGACCATTGATTGCATCAAATGAAACTGAAAGCGAACGCAAGCCAAAACAGCTGTCATGGCTAGGTAAACGAAACTTGGACCCTAAGGTCTGCAGACTGGATGCTAACGGTGTGAAATCGCCCATAAATTAAGACACTACCACAATAGGCTAAACTATCCATAAACTCATAAATGACTTATGAGATTAAATTGATTAACGTAATTACTTATTTCAACAGATTTTTTTTGATTTGGGCAATAAACGTCAATGAAACGCAAATATTTTTCGATTTCCAAATGGAAAAAGACTTATGAGTAACGCTGTTAGATAAAATACATATTGGTCATAAAAGTGGTGATCTTCTAACTCACGAGCTCAATTTTCTTTAATCAATAGGGCTTCTATGCGTTTATGGTCAGTAAACGACACAACAAAACAATCAACTAGGTGCAAACACGTTAACCGAATTCCTAGCTAAAAACAGCTGACCAGCGAGTCAGAGGAATGTATTTACAAATGTATGGGCAATGTTACAGACTATCGTCTTGGACATTATTCGATTAGCTGTGATGACGTAGTGTAGCAATAATTGGAAACTGCACGAAACCGCCGATGCCGTTGCGTTCGGGTTTTGGGGTTGACCTTCTCTAGTTTCGAGAGAGAGAGTGGAATACTATGCCGTTCTATATGGACCGGCAGCAGTGTCGAGTATAGGGGGAGGCAACAGACTTTTGAACGTTGATTGACACTCGAAGCTGTTAGTTTTCGATTAGCGCAAATGTGTCACCGTGATAAATCGTCGACAGCGTTCGAGGGCGCCAACCTATGGCAACGAAATTACTATTTTGATTTGGGGGTCGCATATAGTGACATGCTGTTCGTTGCTTCAAATGTGGGTCGAATTTGGTCGAGTCAGTGTTTTTGGAAGGTATATTGAACCAAACGGGTGAATGAACTTATGCTGAGCAGCACACGTGGCTGAGTTTCACGGAGGTGGTATGAATGATTGTCATTTTATTGTTTCAATTGCAAGTTAAATGGCTCGACAAGGCTGTCAAAATCAACATTGCTATTGTAAAATGTATCGTTAGGGGTGTTTTAAAAATGTTTTAATGTTAAATCCAGTGTGGAATTGCCCAGCTAGTGATTAACAGTTACTGAAATTTCGATTTGTATGAAATTTTTGCATGGGCAGTCCACAACGCGCATACTCGCCAACTAGCCGGGCCAACTAATTAGAAAAACTTTAAAAGAAATCGAAAAATATATGAAGTGGTTGTTTTTAACATTTTAAAGTTCGTTTTTTACGATTTCGTTCTTCGGTAAGATAGGGGGGTCATTCTGCAGATTCAAAAACAAGTTGTCAGGAAGTATGGGCTGATAACTCAGCCGGCTTCTTACCGATTTTGCAGTTTTTAGCATCAATCGATCGACGAACTCTTTAGGATTTTGTCTAATAATTCAAAACAATGGTAAAAGGTGCTGAACTATTGAATACTTAAATTTTGCCGAGCACTGTTAAAAATCAGTAAATCAACCAACCCCGCTCGTGCACCGCAAGCACAGACATTAAATGCAAGCACGTGCTTGGTTCTAATCTTCAATTTGATCAAGTTTTCATAGTGCGCGCACACGACGACGGTATGGCATCGGAGCCGGTTCGATGGTGGATGGCAGGAGCAGTGGAAATCTAAAAGTTTCGCATGGCGCATGGCGGTGGCCTTCATCAAGTCTCATTTTCATCAAACTTCAAACTGTTCAGTGATTGCTGTTAGTGCTTGGAAAGGCGCGTTTTTGGAAATAAGTCGGTCCTTTTCAGGAATGAAAGTTGCCCGGCGGCAGTAAAATCACAAGCGCTCGTTGGAGGGAACCACTGAAAATGAATTCGCATGGATGGCGTTGGCGTCAGTAGCAGTCAAGTGAAATGTTCTCTCAAGGTTCTGATTTTGGCTGTGTTGCTGGTAGGTATTGGAAAGGCGAATTATTGAAATTCAGTAGATTCTTTTCAGGATCATCATTATATTGAAGAGAAGATTTTGAGCCTTCAAACAAACCATAATGGCTTGACGACGGCTGAAAGATGCCGGCGGTAGCAGAAGTGCTCGCTGTAAACATTTAGCATGGATAGCGTTTGTAGCGTTTCAGTGGAAAATCATTAGGAGGCCGACGCTGACTTCAGTTGACTACTACTGAAATTTTGTCACCAGATTCTGATTTATAAGAAAACAAAATTTTATCAGGTAAAATTTTAAGAGCTTCCGGTTCTTTCTTGATATAGGTTTTCACCATTGACAATTTCCAAACAATTAAACTTTCCTATTCCTGACATCACCCACTTAGGGGTCGTACACTTATTACGTAAGCAAATTTTCCGGGTTTTTCGACCCCCTCCCCCCATGTAAGATTTTTTTTTCATACAAATGAGAGATCGGCTGGTACTTGGTGCTGGGAATTTGGTTTCATCAGCTGCGGTGAACGACGGAGGTCCTTCGTAGCTTAGTAGGGAAAGCACCTGTATAGCGAACTGGGGTCGGCGGATCAAAGCCCACCGAATGGGCGGTTACCCTCCAATACCCTTTCCGAACTAAATCTATAACATGTTGTACATATACATAATCAAGTTTCAGACTTGGTTCTGAAGTTAAGGCTACATTCCAAGGAAAAAGTCTAACATCAGCAACTTTCAAAAATTGGTGGACAAGGGACATGTATTCGAGATCAAGACCCGCCAACACTTCCCTAATAGGCTTCGGCTGCTTTCCTCGGACCCGAAGATGTTCAGATAGCACAGATCTGGGGCCACGATGCTCCTCGCACGCCCACACAACATGGTCAACGTCCTGATAATCTGCACCGCAAACACAGAGATTGCTTTCTGAGGGCCCCACTCGAAAAAGATGTGCATTTCAAGTGTAGTTATTGGACATTAGACGACATATGGTTCGAATGAAGTCTCGCCCTAGATTCAATTTTTTGAACCATGGACGCTTCGACACCTGCGGGCGAATTGAATACAGCCATCTACCCAACTCCCCATTTGTCCATTTCTGCTGCCTGCTGATCAAGGTTTCCTGGTGAACTAATAAGAAAAATTCATCGAAGGTGATTTGCCGATCGTAAATATCACCTTCCACAGCGCCCTCCTTAGCCAAAGAGTCCGCTTTCTCATTTCCTGGGCAATGAGAAGGGACCCAAGCCATGGTGATTGTGAATGACCGTTTTGATAAAGCACTCAAAGCTTTCCGTATCCCGGTTAGAAGATACGCTGAGTGCTTAACAGGTTTCATTGACCGAACAGCCTCCAGGGAACTTAGACTGTCGGTGAAGATATAGAAGTGGTCAGGAGGTAGGGATGCAATATGCTCAAGTGAATAGTGTACAGCTGCTAGTTCAGCGGTATACACGGAACTAGGCTCTTTCAGCTTAAAGTAGGCGCTATGAAAAACGTTAAAAACACCGAAACCAGTGGAGTCATCCATTTTTGACCCGTCTGTGAAAAAGATTCTCTCCTCGCTGGCGTGCCCGCATTTGCTTGCAAATAATGGAGGTATGACCTCCGCACGAAGGAATTCTGGTATTCCATGAACCTCCTGCTTCATGGACAGATCAAAAGTAACAGAGGAACTGTAAGAGTCTAAGAAGTTAGCACGATTGGTGTCAACCGAAGATGGGCTTACCTTCAGCGTCATATGATACATTCCAGCGTAACGCGACACCATGAGGAGCCGACTTTCAGCGAGAAATTAGGTCTGCATTCGAAAATTAGCCTCGGGGACATATGATTAAACAGGTGTAAAATTATCCTCACTAAATTTCCTTTCTGATAGTATATTCATTTTGTGATTTTTCGCTTTTAATATGATAAGTATAGCGCGCTGCATTTTGTAACGCGACACCATCGCTGAATTGCACTTTTTCGCATTTTGAAATGCAATTGCGTTTTTCAGCTCTGGTATACGGTTTGGAGTCTCGATTTATTCTAAGCATTTCTCGTATACATCGCAGGAAAAAACGGAAATTATAATGAAAATAACTGAAATGATATGAACACCGCCGCGTTACGCTGATCGACAAACAGTCTCCTGCAAATGGTGTCGCGTTACGCAAACGTGTTTATCGTTGATAGAATACGTATTTTCAGCCGATTTCGATGCGACATGTTATTTTCGGCACAGAATATTATCACATTATCTATCGTTGAATGTAGTTCGAGTTGGTGGTTACGATCTGGAGTTTCAGTTATTAAAGTTTTGCACACTTAACTCATTTCACCGTATTCGGTAAATTTTACCGAAAGCTCAACAGCAGAACTGTTCGGTAATTTATTTTACAGATTTTTTGTAATTTTTTCCATTGTTCAACTGTCAAAATTACCGAAAATCAGTTAAATTATTTACCGAACAGTTCTGCTGTTGAGATTTCGGTAAAATTTTACCGAATTCGGCGATTTATTTTAAGTGTGTGAGGGACTAACTGGCACAAATATAGAACTGAACCAATTCCATTCGTATCACATATTCAGTTTTAGAAACGAAATAAATGGTAATGGGTTTTCCTATTTTTATATTAGTCACACCCAAGTATAATCCGGATTGGTTTTCAAGGACGTGGTCAGACGATCGATCCCCCTAGAAGTGAGTTTTTACAAACTGAAAAGTTCTATATTGCCTTTTTACTACGTTAACCATTTTGAAAGGTGATGATGGCTCAGGAAGCTCATCAATGTTGAAGAGGAATATTTCTGTCGTTTTTTATTCTACGTTTCTACTGGAACGTTGTCTGTTTTCAACTTTTTATTTATTTCCGAAAAGATTGGAATACGTCTCATGTCTCAACCAATGTTTATCACAAGAACGTATGCGTCGTGCCTTGAGTGCACTACTTTTAACTACATTTTCAATCTTTACGCTATCATCAACACTACTCAGAAAATAAATACTCAATTTTGAAAATAGTGTTTATATCCTGGTGTAAAATAATTGTCTTATTATTGTATATTCATTCAGGTCCAAGCGAAGTTCATTAGGATGCCTGATCAGTGCCGTAGCGTATGGTTGGCGGGGTTGGCCCCCGCCAAGGGCGCCAGGCCTTAGGGGGGCGCCGAAATCAAGAATTTCGCTATGGGAGGTGATGAAAAAATATTCTCAAATTCACTGGTTCAAAGTGATTCGGACTAAAGCCCCTATCAGACGATTCCCATTGGAGATCGATTGAATGATTTCCGGAAGGCCCTTTCCTGTCAATAACTGATACCAGTATTACAACGCCGGCTCAGGGAGCATGTTCCCCTTAATTTGGAAGATTTTCAATCGCCTTCAGGAACAGGTAAATGGAAAGAGGTATGCAATAAGATTCTAGGGAAGGACATCTAGATGCCTTAGCCGCACACATGTTCCTAATGGGTTACTGCAACTCATATGTGACCAGATTCAGTCACAATGAAGTTCCTACAACCATTTCTGTCTGATTCCTGTTGGTCGGGTGAGGACTTCAATACCCCAAAGGAGAAAGACAGAGAAGACATTAAAAAACACGTAAATCGAATCCATGTAGCCTATGTTTTTTTTTGTTCGCAAAAGAAAGGCAATGGCAAAGCTTTAAACGATGATGATTATTTGAAATGACGGCACTGACCTAACGGTATGATTAATATAAAAATCGGCTTCGGGGAATTTCAGTAATGATGGCAACTGATTAACTTCATAGTTGAAATTGATTGGTCCAACAAAATCAACAAAGTACCGACAGACCCATTTCAGAAATTTATATATCTTGATCCGAATAAGTCCGGATTTTTTATTGATTCGACTTTGTCCAATCGCTATTAATACCTTCTACCAATTCACTTCAAAGTCCAATTCACCAATTCACTTTAAAGTAGTTCTTTCAAATCATAGACTACGCTACTCTACAGTTGGAGTTTGCTTCATCAATAGGTCTAATGGCGATTCCGATGGTCTTTGATACCACTCCAAAGTAGGGTTCTTCTTGATGCAACTAGGTCAGAAGCGACCCAGTCACCGACCGGAAGTTGAATTCTATTAGCCTGGTTTGTTGTCATGAATTCACGCACTAATGGATTTAGTCTTTTTTATTTGCGCTGTTGAAATCGTAAATTTCTAGAAAAGGGATTTCTATAAACGTTGTGGCCCTTGACTAATCTTTACTTTTTATCTTTTCGAATATATACACCATTTAGGTTTAATAGGCTTTAGGAATTATTAACACAAAAATACATACATACAAGATACCCATGAAAGTAAGGGGTCGTACACTAATTACGTAAGCACTTATGGAGGGAGGGGGGGTCGGCTATTTTCTTACGCTCCATATAAATAAAAATTGATTTGTATGAGAAAAATCTTACATGGGGGGAGGGGGGTTGAAAAACCCAGAAAAAATGCTTACGTAATTAGTGTACGGCCCCTAAGGGGCGCCCAATAAAAGTTTCGCCAAGGGCGCTGGGAGTCCACGCTACGGCTCTGTGCCTGATATAATATGTATTTATTAACGAACCAGCCCAGTGCTGGTTCATCTCGATTAACATAAAATGGAATTATTTTTCCATTTATCACTCGGCAACTCTCTGTTAACCTTTTCGATAGGCCCTTATTCTTGCATTGGTTTGGTGAAGTTTTTGCCTGACGCTATTCATTATATTTTCGACTACCGGTGACCAACACTCTTAAATTATTTCACCGATATTGACTATGAAAATCTCTGCTAAAGTTCTTAAGATGAAATATCGACTAAATTGACGTATGTTCACGGCATCTTCTTTGAGCGCTGACGTACTCGGCTATGACGATCTTGGTCAAAGAATAAAAAATGCCGAGCTAGTGAGAGCGAACGAAAGGAAAATTAACTCAAATATTAAAAATCATAAAATTAAATGGAGAAAAGAAAACACGAGTCTTTCGGTTAAACGAAATAAATAAACGAACCATTGAAAAAATATAATCATACTTGGCATCCACAAACAAGTTTGACGGATCGTGACATGGTACAAGGAAACCGTGTTCGTCAGCAAACTGTTAGTTACGTTTACTGATATGAGTGGCATGGTGATATTGCGTGGAAAAGAGAGAGGATTAAAAAAGCCTCACAATTTAATCGAAAAAAAACTCAGTTTCACGTGACTTAATAACGGACGACCCCAAAGGGGTCACCAAACACCAAACATTTGTAATTTCCCACCACTCCGGAACATTTTTGTATCGTAACCTATTTTTTGTAGTATGGGGAGCTACCAAATGACACACCCCGTTACACCCCCAATTTTGTTACGCTATTCATGTACAAGCCCTAAATTACTTGAAAGAAACCATTGTGATACTGTATCAATAAACCGAAAGCATTTTATCCCTTATTACAGAAGCACATTCAATTCGCGTAACGCGACACCATATTTTTGTACCTAGTGTAACTTCATGGAAAATGGTCCGATTTTTGATCTTAATACACGAAAAGAAAGCTCTTGACGAGTACTAAGAGAATACGAAATATTATTTTTCCAATGTTTGTACCTTTTGTCTAGTATCAATTATACGACTATTTTCGTAACGCGACACCATTTCAATGTCACTGTTTTTAAAGTACAAATATTTCATGTAATAACCATTTGACGCAGAAAAATAAAAATTATTAAACTGAATTAAAATAAATCAATTAAATTTTACACTTTTGGTCAAACTTGAGTTAAAAATGTGTTCCAAGCGTGCCTACCGAATTAAGTAATATTACGAGTACTGATCACCTTTGCTACTAAATAAAGATCGTGATCAACATGGAGGCTGGCATTGTTATTGCTCATCAAAATATAATATTATTCTAGATATTCTCTTAAGTATGAAAACTCAATCCTAACTGTCCCGAAACTGCTTTCAACATACTGCCGCCCCTAGCACAGCCACCACTGCCACTCATAGGCAATATCCCTCTCACCGCCTTGACAGCCTTTAAAAGTATCTACCAAAATATTTGTGAACTAGAATGAATTATTAACATGTCGAGCCTTTATATAAAATGATTTGTTCAAGCAAAGGCGACACCAGACGATGTCGTGGTTTTAGAAGCTTCTATAGCTCCTGCTTATCAACGCTCGGTCAGCTAGAATCGTCAGTTTCTCTTCTAGGTTGGTAAGAGGAATTAGTTTATGTCGACCAGTCATGGATGAACACCAGACTTTTTGAGATGAACACCAGAGAACACCAGGGGCTTTTCCCTGATCCGATCAATAAAGTAAAAAATATACCTTAGAACGGAATTTCAATTTTGTAAAGACCGACAAATCTTCTGCTTCTCTCTTGGCTTCTCTGCGGATATTACGAGAAAAAATATTATAAGTTGGGTCTATAATAACACGATGTTTTGTGCTATATGAGGACGTGCACCGAATGAACACAATGATGTTTAAGCGGTGCGCTGTTTACTAAAAATGACCACTTTTTCATACATCGAGTTGAATAATGATCATATGCACTGCTCCATATCAAATCGGACCTTCACTTTGTACTAGAAACAAAGACGTATGACTACGTCTGCGTTTTCTATAACGGGGTACACTTGCGATTGCGAAAATCGGAGACCGTCACAAAAATGTGATAGACTTTGAACGTAATATCTCAGCCGTTGAGGTAGAGATACGTATCTGGAAAGATTATAAAACATGGTGGAATTAAATAGAATAGTACTAAACTCGTCTTATGGCCAGCTGGAGACATTCCACTAAAAGAGCTTAAATATTTTTTTAGAAGATAGTAACAAAGGATAAATTATCTTGATTCACTTTGGTAAGCGATGCGATCCATGGGATGGATACAATTATGCGCCTTTAGGTGACTCGGGGAGGCACTAAATACCATGTTATTTCTCCTATCTTTCGTCTCTTTCTAGCATTATCACCTCGCAACTTTGGAGCGGCGTATTTCGGTTTTCAGTTGTTTGATGTAACTGTAAAAGTATCAGCATTTAGATTGCGAGTAAGCACGCGCCGGTGATACTTTTTCAAAATCATATTTGTTGTAGAAAAAAAAGTTAAGCAGTCAATGATGAAAATGATGACGATTTGATGATTGTTAGTGCTTCCCGTGTCACCTTAAAAATACCTCTCATGCTTCTTTCTATTGATCTGGCGTGCCAACCTGAAATACGATTAAGCGCACTAATTTATTTATTTATCGGCCGCACACGTTAGAACAAATTATTTCTTATGATCGAGCATACGATTAAGCGCACTAATTTATTTATTTATCGGCCGCACACGTTAGAACAAATTATTTCTTATGATCGAGCAATCGATTTGCATACTTCTCGAAATCACGAACAAACACGCACTTCATCAAGTGACAGTAGCAGCACAAAGTGAAAGGTTTCTGACAAGCGTTTCGTTGATGTTAGTAATAAGAAAGGTGCATTGTGATAACTCCTCTTAAATCAACACAAACTAATCATGTATTTTGCACATTTTAAAAATAGTTTCTAAATCATCCCCACTCACAAAATAAATTGTGATCATAAAAAGAACTGATTTTTACATAATGGTGTACGTTTCAATCACTAACAGCAATCAAACGATAATTCGAGCCATGTGAGAAAATTTCACTTGAATGCTGCTGCTATTGACGACGGTCTTCCAATGATCACGCGTCACCGCATCGTTGCAAATAAATTTCCGAAACTAAGCCACCGTCAATTTCAACTGGCTGATATGTTGAAAAAAAAAACCTATAAAAAGTATAAAAAAAAAATCGACTGGCTTTGTGGTGTGATACGAAGCAATGGTAGCAGTAGTGAACGACAGATGAGCAGCAGGGACCACAATCCAATAAAAGAAAAGGTGATGATCCGTGCTTATGTTTCATAAATGTGATTCTTTGAAAAAAAAAAAAATATACGTATGCAGTCTTTGACTATATAAAAGTAAAAGTGCCGATCCCGAGCAAAGCAGTAATTGGTCTGAGTACCAAATCCATTACATGCACCGGAGAGCTTTCAGTGGAATGTCTTTAATTGTCATGAGACGAGTAACTAGTACGAACTGTTCGTACAATTCCATTTAATTTCAGCACTTGATTGTACCTTTGACAGATACGTATTTCGACCACAACAGTAAGGCTGTCTTCAATGTCTCGTGTATGACTTGATTTAATATTTTTCAGAATTTTTATTTGAAAGAGTATGTAACAAATCAATTTATTAAATAACCGTCCTCATGCATGACAGAACCAATAATCGTTTTTGGCTGCGTTTACCGTACACGATATATGGTATGCAATTTTCCAGTTCGGTTCTGTCACTGCACTGCAATTATCGGCAACGATCGGCAAAACGCATTCGATAGAGCATTAAATTACAACGGCACGCAATGTAATCGATCGATGCTCGACAACTGCTTCTCCGATTATCTGCTGTTTTCTATTTGCACTGAAATCGAATGAGCAAAGAAAGTGCTGTTATTGTCAACTTTCAAACCTGCTATTACCTACTGTAGTGATTCAGAGCAGAACCTTTCATTGATATTTCTGAAACATATGTCTAAACACTAAAGCAGAGACTTACACTTACCAACAAGAATGCCGCAATATTGTGTGGAAATACTCGTAGCAGAATGTCATTCAATCAAACAGTTCATCACAGTTTGATCTGATCTGAGCAGTTAGATATTTTTTTTTTCACTGTAGTGTCGAGTCCCAACTCTACAATGGCACTTTAACAATACACTTACAATTTTATATTATCTACTCTCATACGAAAACAACACAACCATGAAAAATAATCGCATCGTCGTCGAACGTAATTACAATTCTTCAAGCATCATGGAACATTTTACTGTACTTTTTACCATGAAACTACTTCCATGCATGTGAACCAAAGTCAGCTGCATAATTAGGTGAAACGCCAAATGCCAAACTGTGTGCATTGCATCGCTGATACATGGATTGCCTCTCTAAGGAAATAGAGATTATTTAGAAGTCGCCCGCCTGGCCATTAACGATGTCGGTTCGTCGCCTGTTTGTGAGTTGAAATTACTTGAACATTCATCACCACGACGCGTGTCGGTACCCAATGAATCCCAACGACAACCCATTGACATAGTTACATAAAATTTCCATACGGACCTGCATCTGCTGGTCAACCCTTTTTCCGACCAGAAAGACAAAACAACGTTGGGTTTAATATGTTTGAACGGTCACATTTTTTTTTATTAAATGTTATGTCGTGGTTCTTCTTCTTGTCTGTATGTACATATGTATATAAGAATTTGTTCGTATCCGCATGAAAACGGCTGGATGGATTATCTCCATTTCTTAAGCAAATATGTTTAGCAAATATGTCCGATGGGTTTATGGGACATTTTGTCATATGAAAATTGCGAGTAAAATGTCAAAAAAGTTAAAAAAAATTAAGCCTCGTATGGAAATTTCGCATTGGTAGTTCACAACCCGCATTTTCACCTACTATACAGGACAATGTCTACCGGGTCAACAAGTAAAAAAAATGATTGAAGAGTGTTTTAGGAAACGATGCAATTCCAATAAAACCTTAGGACTGCCTCCTAAATTTTAACAATTTTTAAAACATCAATTTTAAAAGCTTATAGGACTTTATTATTTACATTTATTTACACATTCATTTTTCTTTAAATATATTTCTAGCGTTGTTTCTTACACTTTTATACGTTTCCCATAATATAATAGGGGAACTGCTCCTGGAATTCATCTCATGGCTCCGATATTCATCCCATAAAAAAAACAAAGCAATGGAAAGCAATTTGATTTGTTTCTTATTTTTGAGAATTTTTTCAGCAGTGAGCACGCATGTTGGCAAAAAGAAGCGACAAAATTGGTGCTGTGTTTCTTTGTTTCGCGATGAATTGAATATATGTTCTGTGAGATGGAGACAGTTGTTATTGTTATTGTTATTTGAAGATCCCTTTTCTTATTTTAAATCCATTGCTTCACACGCTTCATTGAAACTGAAACTTTGCATGGTAAGTACAATGGTACGTTTTTTTTTGTTTCGCTTCTGATCCAAGGCTTACTGAAAACCCCAGTTGTTATAATTTTAATCAGAAATTATAACAGGCAATGTGATGTTGTACAATTCTGTTATATCTCTCTGCTCGGGTTGCGATCTGCTCTAACGAGCCAAGGGGCAGTAAATTTGCATACGTATTTCTGGGAAACAAACAATGGGCACGCGAAGCGTGTTCGCATCTGATATTCTGATACGGAAGGCATATATGAGTTATGATGTTTGAAAGTTTCTTTGATGTGGCCAGCTATTGCTACAAAATTAAGTCAAGCAGTAAGCATCGATCGTTAATTCAACGGTTAATAAACTAAATATGCGAACGTGGTATTTATTTATAGGTACGTTAATATTCTTTTTTTTTACATATTTCCCATATAAAGTAAAACATGTGTTTGACTGTGGTGCTACCGTCAAAAGAAGTTACTTCCATAGGCGACACGAACAAGTCACGATTTTGCGTTCTCATTTCTTCCGTACCAAAGACCAAGCGATGCAAATTGCAGTGTCATAATGCTTTGTTTAAATCGTAAAATTTAAATGATGCGCTAAGTGGTGGTAACTATGTTTAACGATGATGAGTAGCTATGTGTACGCTGTTTAAAATGAGGATTGTCGTAAAAAATGAATCATGTGTTATGTGTTATGATACCAGTTGGACCTATTTAGTGTTTCGGAGGATAAGGAAAAGGCGAGCACACTGGGTAAAATAAGGTAAATTTGTGGCATTTAAGTGGATTGTCCTCAAGGATATAGTATTCTGATGCTTTCGCTACAATTTCGATCTGGCTTCTATCGTAAGCCACAAAAAATCCATGATGCACTTATATTTTTTGATAATTAATAGAAGTCATAGAAGTTCATAGCAGGCCTGATTCGAACCTCGTGTGTATGTCATCGAATTCGTTGGTTTAAGTTTTCCGGTGCCTTATCCAGTAGCTTCATCCTGCCGCTATGAACAACAGTTACTGATAGCGGTACTTAAAGTGTGTTGACTATCAAGTAAGTCAACAAACTTCTTGATTATCTAATCAATTTTGAAATATGTCAGGAAGCCATGTCGAAAAAAACATCTCGAAAGACGTAGCAGTTGCAAAATTAATGCATACTATACAACAACGAAGACCCAACGATCATAGACACGAATGAGTCGCACTGCTGAAAATGCACCAAACTACGGAAAAATCCTTTTCAAGAAATATGAAAGAACGATCAACCTGTTTCATGTTCCTCATTGGTATCTGCAACTGATATGTGACCTGATTCAGTCACATCAAGTTGCTGCAATCATTTTTGGCTGACTTGTGCTGCTCGGGCAGCATATGAGATGGCACTCTTAGAAGCCCAAAGAACAAAGTAGATGCTTTGTATATTCATCATTTGCCTTCAACAATTGTTCCATTCCAGGTCATCCAAGAATTTCCTGGAGTCTACACGCGTAACCAAGGACCTAAAGTCTACAAGCGTAACGAAAGAGCTGTTATCTCTTTTCAAAAATGGTTCATGCCCTATTTGATATACTCAATTACCTGGAGGTCTACCCGCGTTACCGAAGGGCTGTTATCTCTTTTTAAGGCTCAAAACTTCATAACAATGTTTTGAAAATTAATGACTGTATCGCTTGTTTGTAATAGTGAGGCAATTGGTACGGAAAAGTGCAGCAGCGATAGATAAATTTTGTTTACAACTGGGGTGGGTGGAAATGGGGTGTTAAAAATATGCCAGCTGATGCATAATGTTGCCAGACTTGACGAAATGTTTATTTTATATCATAACACATGTTCACGGTGTATCAAATATATGGGTATTTATCCAAGTGAAGCTTACATAACATGTTAAAATATTTATTTCTGGTATATTTGTTCAATCCGACAAACAGCAATGATTTTTTCCAATAAATAAATCTGGCAACGGTGAAGAGATGATTATTTTCATGTGTATGCGCACACCTTCATTTGCGTATTGGCGTATACGTTGTATTGTTCGGATTGAATGAATTGCATCGCGTAGATTTTGTACTCACCATTTCACTTATTGCAATAGTGAATTTGAGTCTTCCGCATTTTATTGCATTTACAATACGGTCGACAAATTCGTACATCACTTCGATTTTTGGAAAGCAGTTTTCGACAGTTTTTGGATGTGAAGTGTATTAATTGGTAGTCAAGATTGAAGAAAAATGTGAAACTCAGTTAGTGAATATGTTTTATGAGTAATTAAATCAAGGAAACAGTGGGAAAAGATCAAGTGAAAAATCAAGTGCGTGTGTATGTGTTTGCTCCGAGCGTTCGGAGCTGCGCTCGATAAAAATGCGAATATCACCTAGGAAAAAAGCAATTTTCAGCGTTTTTCCAGCAATTCCTCAGTAATTATTAGTTTGGATAAGTGAAAAATTAATATGAAAATGTAATGAATATGTAATGATGGAGATAAGTCGGCAAATCGCTCCAAAATATTGAATTTAGTTCAAAACTTTATTAGTATTAGTGCGGATTCGAAAAAAATCATCGTCATCGTCGGATTGATTACGGTTTATAGAGCCTTAAAAATGGTTCATACCCTATATGATTCATTAAACCAAGCTCAATCTGCCTTAAGCAGCCGTTTCATTCCAGGTCATCCAAGAATTCCCTAGACTCCTCAGCCGTCTTTCACTTGCTTCTCATATGTAGACATATGAGTTGTTCTAAGATCTCCAAATTGTCCTGGATTTTTAATCAAATGGTCTACCGAATCAACTGAGGCTTGCATGATGTCTACAGCCACGATATCAACCCAATTATGACTTCCGAGTATTTGTCTTTCGCTTGCGTCTCAAATCCAGGCATATGAGATGTAAGATTTCCAAATCGTTCTGGAGTTTGAATCAAATGGTGTGCCGAATCAACCAAGGCTTCCATGATGTCCCCTGCCATGGTATCAACCCAAATATGTCCTGCAAATATTTGTCTTTCATTTGCGTCTCAAATCCAGACATATGAGATGTTGCAAGATCTCCACATTGTCCTGGAGTTTGAATCAAATGTTCTGCCGAATCAACCAAGGCTTTCATGGTGTCCCCAGCCGCGACATCCGCCCAATTATGTCCTCCGAGTATTTTTTTTTCGCTTGAGTCTTAAATCCAGGCATATGTGATGTAGTAAGATCTTCAAATCGTTCTGGAGTTTGAATCAAATGGTGTGCCGAATCAACCAAGGCTTCCATGATGTCCCCTGCCATGGTATCTACCCAAATATGTCCTGCAAATATTTGTCTTTCATTTGCGTCTCAAACCCAGACATATGAGATGTTGCAAGATCTCCACATTGTCCTGGAGTTTGAATCAAATGTTCTGCCGAATCAACCAAGGCTTTCATGGTGTCCCCAGCCGCGACATCAGCCCAATTATGTCCTCCGAGTATTTTTTTTTCGCTTGAGTCTTAAATCCAGGCATATGAGATGTAGTAAGATCTTCAAATCGTTCTGGAGTTTGAATCAAATGGTCTGCCGAATCAACCAAGGCTTCCATGATGTCCCCAGCCGCGTTTTTACCGCGTTTTTACCCAATTATGTCCTCCGGGTATTTGCTGTTCACTCGCGTCTCAAATGTATGCATATAAGTTGTTCTACGATTTCCAAATTATCTTCGAGTTTGTATCAAATGGTCTGCCGAGACCAAAGAGTGCGTGTTTTCTCTTGTCTCGGACGCGCGATCTGCCAAAATATTGTGTTCTGCATTGCGCGGCCGGTAAAAAGATTAGCCATCGAACAAGTAAGTGCAGTGCGTGTTTTAGTCGTCGGGAAAGAAATAAATATCTATCTTGTATTCAGTGGCGGCCGAAAAAAGCACGTTCTTCAATAGTTTGCTGTAGCCATCGAGCAGGTGAGTACAGAGTGCTGCGCTTCCGTGCGGTCGTCCAAAACGCGAATCTCCTCAGTTTGCTCATATGCCACCGGGCGTGCATGTTTTAACTTTTAACTCGTATTAGTATCATTTCCCATTCCATGGATCGCATCGCTTACTAAAGTGAATCCAGATAAATTATTCCAATTATGTCCTCCGAGTATTTGTCTTTCGCTTGTGTCTCAAATGAAGGCATATGAGATGTTCTAAGATCTCCAATTTGTCCTAGAGATTTGAATTCAGAAAAATACTGATTGGTAAAAATACTGTTTCTTCGTGGATAATAAGGTGGCTCAAAAAACATTTTTTCAAATTTGTTTGATGGGCTGCCCTTATCGACCGAAAAAAGGATTGTGGCTATGAGTTTTGTAAATGAAAGAGGGATTGTTGAGTTAGAACTGAAACAATTTAAACCTCATGTAAAAAAAATGTCTTATACCCCTACAGAAAAACTTCCTATAATGATTTTAAACAATCTATAGCTTATCCATTAGGGTGGCTCAAATAAGTATGGGAAAAACTTTTTTCAATTTTTTTTTGATGGGCCGCCCTCTTATTCGATTCTATTTGAGGCCCTGATGCTCTGGACAAAATTTCAGCCAAATCGGTCAACGTTTGGGCGGTGCTAAACTTGTTGGAAGTTTATATGCAAAAATGTATGCAGAAACATCCAAAAACAGTGATTTTCAGTTGGACGGCACAATTTACGATCAAGAACCATGATACTCATTCAGTTCTTGTAGAATTAAATACAGAATGTTTGCCGGGCAAACTCTAATCTTCTCGCGGTTTTCTGCATAACATTCTGTATTCAATTCTTCAAGATCTGAATGAGTATCATAGCTGTTCATCGTAAGTTGTGTCGTCCAACTGCAATTCACTGTTTTTGGATGTTTCTGCATACATTTTTGCATATAAACTTCCAACAAGTTTAGCAGCGGCGTCACGGCGGCGCGCCGTTGGCTTTTATCGGCGGCGGCGGTGGCGGCGGCGTGAACCGGCGTATATGAAAAAATCAATTTTAACGCGGATTTTTGAATTCACGCGGTTTTGATTCGCACGGTACAAATCGCCCGTATAAAAATCGAGGAATAAAATTTAAAATTGTAATATTCTATTTTTGCCGATCATCAAACAGCACATTCCATAGTAAATTACCAGCGACACTAATAAGTACCTGATCTCAAAATGTTATTTAAATTATAACTATTTTATTATTCTCTGATTTTAATTAATCAAAATTTAACAACGAATCCTTCTTCACTTTTCGTAGCCCTTGAGCAGTATTAAGAATTAGACTTCGGTGTCATAGGACTAATTTGTTAATATTTTTTTCAAAAGTTTTTCCAATTCAGGATTTTTGTAAACTTCAGTCGATTTACTTCTCAATATATCTAAATTTCAGAAAAAAAATTTAACTATTATTCTTTGAGTTACATACACAATTGGGCATGGTTTGAGCGGCTGCATATCTAGTATATTTAGAGAATTTGCAGTGCTATTTCGTTCACCTGCTGTGACCCTTAGATCCTGCAAGGACATTCACGATGGAATCCACTAATGACAACAACAATGGACATTTTACTCCCCACATCGCGTTCTTGTATGCACAAATCTCAATAGATGATCAACATAACTTGAATGAGCTCGGCTGAGTAGAACTTGGGCATGATGACCAACCAAAAGTTGGTAAAATATGCCAAAAAAGTTCTTGGTGGAGTTCCTGAAGGCATTTCCGGAGGAAACTACAATTTTTTTTCTAAGTTTCATTAGAAATTCCTTTGTAAAACCCTATAAGAAATTCTACGGAAACTCATATAGGCATTTTTTCAAAAACCATTAAGGTTCTCGTTGGGAAATTGCTTTAGTAAAACCACAGGTAAAACCATAAAATATTCGTCCAGGATTAATTCGGAAATTTATTCAGGAATGAAATAGTTTCCGAAAGAAATTTAGCATTACGTAATTTTAGAAAGAACCCTTGAGGAAAATGTCCAAGAACTATTTCCTAAAGTTACCAAAGAATTTTCAAAGGATTACCTGTAGAAATTCCCAAGGAATTGTTTAAGGTAGCTCTGAAAGAATTCCTATGGGAATTTGAGGATAAGTTTTCGAAAAACTTGCTAAGGAACCCCTAGGGGAATTTCTAAAACATTCTAACGTTTTTTTCTCTAAAAAAATCCGAAGGAATTCCTAAAATAATCCTTCGTATTAATTTCCGAAGTAATTCCAAAGCAAACGTTCAAAGACTAAATATACTTCCGATGGAATTTGTGAATGAAATTCTGAAGGAATTTTTAGGGGAATTCTAAAATATTTTATGCCGAAATTTGCGAATGATTTTCGGAAGGTATATCCGATTTCTAAGCTAATTACGAAAGAATTCCTGAAGGATTTTATGAAGCAATTCCTAAAGCAATTTCCTACGAAATTTTCAAAGGAATTTCCAAAAGAACGAAACTTAACGAATTTCCTAAGGTTCTTTTAAACAAAGGAATACGTGAAGGAAATTCTGACGTTCCTGAATTCCTGAGGTAAATTTTAAGGAATATCCGAAAGAATTTCCGAAGAACTTTCTGGAATTCGTTTCAGGAGGAGTTTTTGTTGAACTTTTTGAGGCAATTTCCTAAGGAATCCTGGACGAATCTTCAAAGCAATCTCTGGAGGAAATTGCGAATAAATTACTGGGAAAAATTCCAAAGAAATTCGTAAAGAAACTAAAGAATTACATCAGAAATACCAGTTGGCAGTTTCTCTGAAATTTTATTAGGAATTTCTTCGTAATTCCTTTTGAGAATTCCTTCGGAAATTTCATCATAAAAACCTTCAAAAATACCTTCATCGATCCCTCTAGAAATTCTTTTAGGAATTCTTCATGGAAGTATTTTACCTTAAAAAACTCAAACCAATTTAGGTTCTCTTTTGGAATGCCTTCAAAAACTTATTTGGAAATACCTGCATTAACCCAACACAAATTTCTTAAATAACGCCTCCAAAAATTTATTTGGAAAATCATCTAGAATTTTATTTCATAAATAATCAAGAAAATACCGCCCGAAATTCGGATATTCCTCAAGGAACTTCTTTAAAAGATTATTCGAAAAACCTCCGAGATTTCCTTCGGAGATTTCTACAGCGTTTTTTCGTGAGATCTCCCAGGCAATCCTTTAACATTCATTGAAACCGCAGTTGTTTTCGATGTACTTCCTTATAGAATGTTCGAAACAAAAAATCCAAAAATACTACACAAACACTGAAAGACTTTCGGGAAGATGAAGGCATTTTCGAAGGTATTCCTGCAGAAAGTTGCGTAATAATTCCTGGAGAATGTTTTAAAGGAACTGCTGAAAGAAGTTCTGCAGAAATTCCTTAGGCAAGTTTTGGAAGTAGTCCTTGCGGATATTTAGCAGATTTTCTTTCTAGCGATTCATGAAATATTTGCTGAAACAATTTCAAAGTGAAAAATTTCGAAGAAATTCTCAAAAAACGAATGGATTTTTTTTAAGGAATTCCTTAAGAAATTTCCGCAGGAATTGCTGAAGAAACTACCAAAGAAATTCCTCAAGGAGTCTTCGAAGGAGAATGTAGGAATTCAAGCATTCCTTAAGCAATTTCCGAAAAAAAAAATCGTAAAGGATTTTCTGTAGAAATCCGTGATGAAAAAAAAAATGAGAAATTTTGTAAGGAATATCCAAAGGAATACCCAAACAAATTTTAGGAAGAATTCCTAAAATAATCTTCTAAGGTTTTTTAAAAGAAACTTTTCGGAGGAATATATGGAGGAATTATTAAATACATTTCTTGATTTATTTCCGAACTAATTTCTGGAGTATTTTTCGAAGGAATTCATAAATGAATGTTTAAACGATACTTCTTCGAATATTCTCAGAAATTCCAGGAATTTTACAAAAAGGCTTTTACAATACAGTATTAAATAATTTCAAGAAATAAAATTAAATTTATGTAATGTTTGAAAATACTTGACTTTTTATCTAAATAACTTGACTAAATACTATGCAGCGAGGCGACAACGCCCCAGTTCTGGGTTATAATGGCTGTGAATAAGAAAATAAGCAGCGTTTTTAACTGATGCTCGTAATATTTGCTCAGCAATATTTGCTTTGCTGATGCTCAGCAAGTGGTTTTGTCAATTATATTTAGAAATTGATTTCAAAATATAAATTACTTACTCGGGAGTCGGAACAAAAAAATCGGTAAAGCATTCACAGTTGGGATTTAATTAGTTTGCTAAATCAGTTTGCCTTATAAGCCAACTGTCTTAATAGCACAAATCTAAAAACAAAGAAAACTATAAAAACTATAAAACAAAATAAAAAAATAAATATTGTCAAAATAACTAATGTGCAACTTAACTTGAAATTTCTAAACTGCAATAATTTTCCTGTACAATGCCAGATCCTTTAAGAATGGGGACGCTTTGGTCATGCATCCAGGCCCCACAAAAGCTTAACCACAACAAACCTATTTGGGAGTCACCTACAAGTTTAGGTGCCCGACTGAATGAAGCCTTGTCTTAACGCATTCCAAAGATCAGTTTAACAATTTATGTATATAATATACTAAGTCTCACCGACTTAGAGACACCATCGCTTGAGGTAGATTTGAAATTGAATTTTGACGAGATCCACCTTAACAACATTTATGAACTGCCATAAGACTAGTTTAGTACTATTCCAATTAACTCCACCACGATGTATTTCTTAACAGATACGTATTTCGACATCAAGTATTAGGCCGTTTTCAGTGTCTCGTGCTTGACTCGACTCGACTTAAGTTAATTGATTTTTTTATTGCGATTAGTCATCGGCGTGGCAAAATTATGATCGGCGGCGCGCCGACCCAAAATCGTCGGCGGCGGCGGCGCGAGTAAAACCACCGGCGGCGGCGGCGCACAGGTCTAAATGGGTTTTCTCAGAAATTCTGTTAACTATTTGTCTTATGGGTAATCGACCAGAACTAGCGAGTCACAAATAAACGCTCTTATCTTGACCGATAGCAGATGATTATTGATACGTATTCCAGATTTAAAAATAGGTTCAGCTTCGACCACGAAAGGTTTCAAAAATCCTCGACAAACTTAGGTTTGCAGGAAAAATACCAATAATCTTTGGCGGTATGTGTCGCAGTTTGAATATGTTAAACAAAATAGGCCATACATGATCGGTCCCATTTTTGACGTAGGACTTACGTCTTTCTTTACTATACTGGGTGTCATTTAGATTTTTGGAAATCGAGAGCGTTACGCTGGAAGGGAAGATTTTGAACGCTACTAGCGCCCTTATCTTTCGATGGATTTTTAAGATTTATATATCAATCGACTCGGACACTCTCCACCATTTTGCCTATTTCATTGAAACTTAAGATTATTAACGATAAACTATTGAAAATGTCAATTCTTGTCAAAGCCAGTAAAAGTTTCATATGTAACCAATCCCGTGCATTCCTAACACGGACATCAGAATGCGGTATGTCACGGGCCTTCGGGTCTCCCGGAAGATTTTCTTTGTGTATAAAAGAAGCAGTGCTTGCCGTGTGTGAGTCATTACAATTTGTGACAGCAACGCGTACTGATGTGCTTTTTGCTCGCGCATTTTTCGTTTCGTTCGTTCGTTCGCTGCAACATACACAGCGACAGCATGCAGTAACCAGCGGTAGAACTGCCGGTGGGTGGGTCGGCGAATATGCATGAAAGAAGTGGGCGCATTTTTTTGTAATTCTGTGCTTGATGATGGTCGGATACAGTGGTGTCGGTTGCGATGGATGCAATCGCCCATCGCATCGCTCGGAGTTCATCGGCTAGAGGCCGATGATGACTGAGGCAGCGAGGGCAGCGGTGGTAGATGAAGATGAATAAAATTAGAGAGATTTGGTCTGCTCATCCACGAAAAGTGATTGGTTTCATTATCCACATGATCCCGGGATGGGTAAGAGTCATGTCATATGACTGACCATATGTTAAGTTGTGCTTGGTACTAAACGACACATACATTAAAACATGGTTATACTATAACAGTTCTGATTCCCCAGCAAAAAAAAAATCAACCACACTGAGGAAATTAAAAATTTGATTAAAATATTTACTTTCATTTATTTGCAGAAGTCATTAGCAATTAAAGATGCACAGTCAGCAATAGTGTTAATATCCATTTTACATTAGAAAATTTCGCTGTATTACATGTAAATCTTTTAAAAAATTCCGCAAAAAATAATTTCCAGAAGAATATTTAAATAAACTTATTCTTATTCTTTGTTTTTCATTTTCTGAGAAGTTGTATTATTAAACTTGACGTAGACTCGGAGTTTGGAATGAAAACATTAAATAATTTTTCGTTGATGTATTAGCAGTACCTCTTCTATTTTAGTAGGGTTACTGCTACTTGACTTGTTTCTTATTGTTGTGATTTTTTTCATCAGTAAGCACGCATGTTAGCAAAAAGAAGCAACGAAATCGGTGCTGTATTTCTTTTTTTGGAAAACGGGATAGTTCCCCCAAAATAGCACATTTTGCCCAAGTTTGAAAATTTTATAAATAGAATTTCTAAACTTCAAATACAATCATGAATAAGAAATCTATAAATGCCCTACATTCGCTTGAGTAAATTAGGGCTTAAAAGTTAGAAACAAAGCAATTCTAATTATGTATTTAATTATTAGTTTTATTTCCAGAAGTTTTGAATAAACAAATTGCTAATAATTCTACACAGCATGGAAGTTGTCGTTTCCAATATCAATACTATAATCAAACTCCATAGATCCAAAAGTTAGAAGTTAAATGTAAATACGCTACGTTTATTCAAGTCCTACGTCTACTCGCGGTTATGTTGAAAACATTACCCATTGCTCGTTTTTTAGAGTAGAAGAGCATCAATATTTTTTATTGATTACAGCTATGTGAGTAATATCTGAAAAAACCCGGCGGAGACAAATGTCTACACACCAAAAAATAAGAATATTACAGGTGACGTACGTGAATAAAATGACCCAAAACCACATGACATAAACTGAATCGCATATTTTTCAATGTTAGATGATTTAAAATTACATGTCATGAAACCTAAACACAGCACCCGATGCGACGCACCTAACGCTCTGGCAGTCGATGCCTTGATGCAGTGAAATACTTGTTCAGTGCAAATCGTGGAACATGCTTTACTTCGATCACCTCTCTTTCAAGAGACGAAGATAGCTGCGTGGTAACGTGTTGGGCTGTCGCTCAGCGGGCTTATGTTCGGTCCTCGTTCTAATACTTCAATTATTTTGTCAATATGGTTGTGATGTAAAATTAAATTATCACCTAATTTTACATCAAAAGTGACGCTCGAATATGTCGTTGTCACAGCACCTAAAATTACATAACATAACATATTTTTGCCTTTCTCGTATACAAAGTATACGTAAAGGCTATATGATCGCTCCAAAAATGAACTTTTTATAGAAGGTCCGGAGACCCATAGTGTTATATACCGTATGTGTGTGTGTATGTTTGTGCGCAAAACACGTTTATAAAACACACTCATTTTTAGGCACTTATCCTTAACCGCAACAAGTTGCATTCGACGCAGAATCCTGTCCCATTGGCCAGGTCGGAGGCTCAGAAGTTATGGTTAAAATACATTTTTTTTCATATAAAAAACGGGCGCGTAAAAATTTCTCACTCATGTTTTAGCAAATGTAGCAAAAGTTCTCCTGAAAAAAAAATTGTCGAAAACACCAAGTTCGTAATTTCATTACTTTTGGAGGTTTATTGCTTTTCATGCCAACAAGCTTTCAATATGTTCGAACTGGTTTGAACTCTTCACAGTGGATTCATTCAAGATCTATATCTATAATCAATCTTTTGTTCAAGATCCGTACAGCTCTTATGATCAAGAGATTGAATCAGAGATGTAGTAATATGGATTTTGAATAGGGTTTGAGATAATTTTGCCTGTTTTATTCAAAGAAACTCCATGTGGTCAGATTTTAACAAATCAGAAAATTTTTCAAGTGAATTTGATTTTTTGTCCACTGGGCCTACAAGAGTCGAAACGAGAATGCGAGCTACAACTATTAGTACCCATCTAGATTTTTTTCTGAATAGTAATTAATCGAAGGATGTCGGCAACTAAATATTTACTTCATTAAAATTGTTAGTACGGCATCAATTGATTAGAGAAGATTGTCTGTCTAGTCTATTGTTGAATTATTTTCTTAGTCCTCCTGCTTTTAATGGCGATTCCAACCATCGACAAATCCATTTCAGAGTTCGGTTTGATTGACCTAGCCATATCCAACGACCCAACTATTTATCGATCTTAATAGGTCCAACGACAGTTTCTGCCACCAACCAACCTCCAGAGATGGGTTTTTCTTGATCCAATTAGGTTCAAAAGCCATTCCGACACCTCACTCCAGAGTTGGATTTTGATAATCGAATTCTAGTTGTTCCTAAAACTATCGACCAAGCGACGTCAGATTTAAATGACTGTTCTAATTCATAGTTGGGTATCGTTGACCCAAACATTTCGGGTATTTTTTCCTATTTTTTTTTCCATTTTAAATATATTTAGGAGGGGTAACAGTTGCAGCCACCCTTACTATCTAATCATGCTTGAATATAGGTCACAGGGGCTTGCAGAAATCATAAAAGAAAATTCGTTGAGTATGTCACGCAAAAATTGGCGATTTTGAACCTACTTCTATTGTTATGCGTATGACCACAATTGTCTGAAATTGTGTAAATCATTTCCACTATTATATGTATGTAATGTACGTTTTAGACGGACTAGAAAACTTCCGGCAATTTTTGGAGCTTCTCCTCCAAATAGCATGGTTTGCAGAAATCGCTCTCGAAAGATAGCGAACAACGATAAAAGAGAGGCAAAAATCTCTTCGAATCATAACAAGCCATGAAAACAAAACTATCGCACTTGTATACAAGTTGAAAACAAAAAACTGATTCGGATAGGCGCCCCCCACCGATGGGGTTTGATAAAACGCTTTGTTCTCGCTTTGTTCTCAAGTTGAAATGCATCATCAGAATCGGTGCCCCCGCAATTGGGGCTTATTGAAAGAAATTTATCATGGGTTGTAGCTCTCCGAATCAGTTCATTATCGTAACAGCTACCGAAAAACGTCTCTCACGGCATGCTACCTATCGAGAATGTATACAGACATGATAAGTGAGAGATTTGCTCATTCTCCTTTGGATTCAAACCCTGGCAAATAGTCAAAAATTATTACAAAACATTTGAAATACCAAGGGGTATTTTCTGCAATCAAATTAGACTTAGACACAAATGAGCTTGAGCTTGAGCTTGATTGACTGCTCGTAGCTGCTACTCCATTATGACCAGATCAGCTGTTCTTGCACAGGGAACCAACAGATGTTTGCTTGGGACTAGCTCACATCTTCAATGTACAAGTACTGGTGATCTCATTTGTTAGGCCATACTGGCGCCTGCCACGTCAGAATGCAAGTCAAATAAGGGAAGGGGGAGGAAATGATGATGCAATCACTCGCCCACTGCAAGCCGAATATACCTCTGCACTTGCCACGAGTTCATGCGGAATTTGTTGGTATGTTTGGGTTAGGTTCGAGAGGCAGAGGTCCGTCTTGGTTAACGAGCTGCCAATGTGATAGATAGGAGAAAGCAACTGATGGAATTTCTAATTGGATGTTTGGAAACACGCTTTATAGTTCATTTCCAATTCTAGCAGATTACTGTTAGAATATTTAAGTTGAAGGTATAGGAATTGATATGGAAACGGTATGGAAGTCCATTTCCAGTTCTAGCGATTGCTAGAACATGAGAAATATAGAGAAAGATACAAAGTAGGAGAATGAAACGGACCTGGGATTGAATCCACGATTTTCTGCGTATGAGGCAGAAGCAGTAGCCATATGACCAACAAGCCCGCTAATTAGACTTAGACACAAATGAAAAACAAAAAAAAAAAACAATTTTCAATAAGAAAATTATTTTGAGCTTTTTAGTGGAATGTTTTCACCTGTCATAAGACGAGTTTAAACAATCCCATTGAATTCCACCACTTAATTGTATCCTGACAGATACGTATTTCGACCTCAACAGTAAGGCCGTCTTCAGTGTCTTGTACTTGACTCGACTTAAGTCGACTAAAGTCGAGTCAAGTACAAGACACTGAAGACGGCCTTACTGTTGAGGTCGAAATACGTATCTGTCAGGATACAATTAAGTGGTGGAATTCAATGGGATTGTTTAAACTCGTCTTATGACAGGTGAATTTTCAATATCTTTTTATACGTACATTAAAAGCTCGGTTTTTATTTTACAGATAATAATTAGTTGATACAGTTGAACATGAGAATAGCTTACATAACATATTATGTAAAATTATTATCAGATAAATCTGGTATGTAGATTTTTGATGATTTGCTAAACGAGTTGAGGGCGAATAAAGCTTGAATCGTTGTATCATCATGGCCAATAAAATTCATCATTCCATAAATATTATGTAGGCCAAATGCAAACATAATTCGATGCTATCCATAACGTCTGGCACCGTTTATTACAATAGCAAACGTGTTTTTACATTGGAAAACTAAATCAGGCAGGTTATTAGTTATGTTGTTTTGCAGATTAGGGGCCTATGATTTTTTTTATTGAGGGTTCATAAACTTCCGCCGTTTTCGATTTTCTTATAAAAATTGAGATATTATAACTATGAACAGAAGGTGGCGCATTTCATTTTGTTATCCCCAGGAAATCCAGTTCTGATATCTGGCAAGCTACATATACAATTTTGCGCAGCTCAAGTAGTATTTTGATTTTGCTTAATATTTTATGACTATTGTACGTTTTATCCTAACAGGTTTCTTGCTCTTTTGATACTTGAATGCTGAAATGGGAAAAATGTAAAACAACCACTCAAAACAGCTATCACATACGCAAATAATCATTGCCTTAAATACTGAATAGTAGCATAAACAACCTTCGGCACCAGTTATCCATAGGCACAGGCTATGCTGACATTCTACGCTAAACTGTAGCAAAATCAGAGGAATTTAAGTAAACATGGCACAAACATGCATGTATGCACTTGAACGTATTTCGTAAATTTTAAAAGTGTAAGTGACTACTACATTATTCATTGTCATGATCCTGAACTACACTTCAAAATAACTTTAATTCAGATTTCTTACTAAGCTTATGAACATTTCTATCTTTTCAGCGAGAGGTGCAAATGAGAGAGATTTTGCCAAAGGTATAAGTTTTTTGACGTAAACTACGTCTAAGGGGAAGACTCGGATACAGGGTGACAAATGAAAATTTCCAAATTCGAGACCGTCACGAAATCATGTAAGATTTTGAACTTTAATAGCGCCTTTATCTTCCGATGGATTTTTGAGATTTAAATATCAATCGATTCGGAAATTCTCTACCAATTTGTCAATTATATTGAAACTTTGGGTTATGAATGTTAAAATAGGGTATCGGATCATTTTGGCAGTACCCTCTTTTCTGGTCCGCAAGAGTCTCGTTTCGGCCGTCGCCGTTCAGTGCGGTTGGCTTTTGGACTCTCCTTTTTGTGCGGTGTTTCGCACAAAAAGTAGAACAATGGAGCCGAACCAGTGACCGAGGTCGAAACAAATGTAACAAAAATGCGTAATGTAGTGCATGGTGTATAAAAAGTGATCCAGATAGGGGCATGTTTGTGCAGGCATGAGTAGAGATGTCGTAAAATTCCGATTAATCGATTAGTAACTAATCGATTACTCTCGATCCTTGTCGATTATTGAATCGATTAATCGTTGGATAGTAATCGATTCAAAATTAATCGATTATCACAACGATGAATCGATCAATCGAGGTAATCAATCCTATTGCGACATCCTTATGATGTCGTAAAATCCTGATTAATCGATTAGTAACTAATCGATTACTCTGGATTCCTCTCGATTATTGAATCGATTAATCGTTTGGTAATAATCGATTCAAAATTAATCGATTATCACATCGATGAATCGATTTATCGAAGTAATCGATTAATTTGCGACATCTCTAGGCATGAGACGATCAATTGTTATCAATGCCAATGCCCTTGCTAGTATTGCAATCAATTTATATTAAAAAACGACTTTGGAAAATGCATTTTTTTGCAAACTGAAAGCTAATAACAATAAGGCCGTTACACATATTTATTAAAAATTATGGTCTCCGCAAAGTCAAGGGGGAGGAGGTAATCTTCTTTTTCTTCTACTGAATCGAGCGGCATGAAAATTTGAATGCAGAGGTTTTCGGGGCCAGGGAAGGTTCTTAAGATGGTTAGAGACCCCTCTCCTCTTTGAAACCTGGCGCATATACAAATGAAACACCAATTTCATCATAACTCGAGATCAAGCAAATGGAAACAAATCTGGCGTGTGGAGGTTTTGGAAGAGAAGACATGTTTCTGTGGTGGTTTGCAACGCCTCCCTCTTCTGGAAAGGGGGGCTCCCATACAAATGAACCAAAAATTTCTGCATAACTCGAGAATTAATCAGAGAATAAATCAATTTTAGGCGAAGCAAAGTTCGACGGTTCTGCTAGTAAAAAATAAATATTAAAATGGAAAAAATATAAAATAAAAAAAACTCCTCGGATGTGTTAAATAGCCTGTTAATTTGGTTGTGGTGCGCGCGAGTAGTAAACGTTGCTGACGGGAAAAGATAGTGTGTGTGTTATTACATTCTCACTCCTCCTACTGTCTGGCAGTGTTGGTAAAATCTCAAATCTCATCGGCGATGCAAACCATGCGTGAGTCAAATCCCATCAGAATTATGACCGAGAGATTTGCTCATGATTTGAATCGCAATTTGCATTATTGCATGATATTTACGTGTTCTTCATTGTTGAATGCATTGAATTAACTATTTTTCGTCTAAAACAATGGCTAATTGTTATATATAAACAAAACATACGTCTTGATTGCGTCTTGACGCTTTTTAGAACGAAATCATTTTTCGGTGAGTGAGCGAAGAGATGCGATTCTGGCCGAGAAACTCAAGCGCGATGCTTCCCCTACAGAATCGCAGGCGAGTTAGCTCGTGCATGAAACCTCGATGATTCAGATTTGAGTATGATTCTACCAACACTGAGTGTCATTATGGATAAAATATTCGTGCAAACATTTTATTAATATCATCGCAAGACTTTTGAATCAGGGAGCAAGAAGGTGATAGCTCTATTGTATCTCATATAGCCTGTTTCAAGAACGTATGCGTTCCGAAGCTTTTATCGTGTACAATAAGTACCGCATTATTGCACCCATGTATTATAAAAATATCTTAAGTGCATTCACACTTCCTGAATCAAAGTTAAATCCTTCTGATTCAGGCGTGCATTTAATTGGACAAAATATTGACATTTTATGATTTCTAGTGATGCACGAAAAACAAGATATGCCTATGATTGGAATGTTTCTCAATAATAAATGTTGCAAACGGAAAAGAGAATGCTTCCCTAGGGCTTCTTCTATTCAAATATTTCATCAAATGCTTCAAAACCCAAATGTAGGCAATTCGGATCCAAGAAAGGCATCATTACCACTGAGGACTAAATTTGGGTTTTCATAGTAAATTTTTTGAACAATTGTCGTATCCAACAATTTTCATATCTTAAGATACGCTAGTTTTGTTCGAAACCAGCGACATAAGTAATCAGATGAATTTTCTAAAAATATTCGTGCATGATGGCATTACAATCGTCAATGAACAAAACTGCCTTACGTAGTTTACGTTGGGCGGTTGTGTCTTGTACATAACACTTCTGGTTTTTTTCTACATCTAATATATGTAACAATTTCTATTTTAAGCAACTGCCCATTCAGGATTTTTTCTACAGAAAAATATTCAGGATCAAACACCAGGTATTTTAAAAATAATGTACCTACTTTCAAAATCGTTGTTCGTGTTTCTGACATACAGAGTGCCTTTTGAACCGCATTCCCCTGTGCCAATTTTATCCGTATTTTGCATGTGCATTGGTGCATCCACTCACAGGGAAGCGTTGATCATGGTGCTGCCAAGAAATATATCTGTCACGCAGACTCGACATCCTTGAATCTACACACAAGTTTGCATGGTGGTGAACGCTCATAGACCCGAGGTGCTTTAACCTTTTCGCGATCAATGAGCTTCTAGAAGAATTTCTTGATGGCCGTTTCGTTGCATTTGCTTTATAAGTACGCTGAACCAATCAAAGAGTCCATAAAGGGAAAAGCCACATTCCAACTATTTTTTTTTTTTTGCGAAACACAGGTGGTGGGTAAGACGACAGAATTAGAAGAACGTCCTTCTGCGCTTTGGTAGAAGCAGTTCGTTAACCGATCGTCGCCACTCGAGCAATGTTTGCTTCAAACGGTACAAATACCTTAGCCAAAACTCTACACATGTACGCGATTTGTCGGGCTGGGATTTGAACCAAACCCATGGTAGCACGAGTTGCCATGTCAAAACAAACAGTTGCAAAATATTACGTAAATTTACGTGTTTTCGATCCATATCATATGGCAATGGTGTACCTCGGAGTCATCGATCGAACGTATGGCTGGTAAAGTGCGGTAAGTAAGCGTGCATTCAGCGTGGCTGAAAAGATAACGGAGAGAGACAGAGAGTATCTGCGCGGTCGAATGATTAACGAGAAGAATAGAGGAATTCAAATGTTTTACTTTTTTGTTTACACTATGGCGATTTCCAACTTAATTGTCTTAAATATAGTGATCAGTTTGACCTTTCACACGCTATCTGAGGATTCGTTCGAATTACGATATAAATTGTCCCACAGTAAGCAATAAAAAGCTACTTTTATTTGTTCGATTTTATATAAAAATGCAATAAGGGTAAGACGGTATAATATGCCCCCCCCCTAAGGAAACTCCTTGATAACTTTTTACTTTTCAAAGCAATTTATGTAAACTTTGTGTTATTTGGTAGTCCAGGAAGTCGCAAATGTATTGCTCGTGAGTAGTCATAAAAATATTACGGATAACACGTAATAAAGCTTTTTAGAAAAGTGGTGAAAAAATGGATTTCAAAAAGTGCCTGGGCAATACGCCCCACCTGAACCAAAGACGTCTCATAGCCCTTCATTAGTATTTTATTATTCCCATAATAAAAAGGTTATAAACCCAATTAACAATTATGTCCCCCCCCGGATATTTTTGCCAAAACATAATATTTTGAGGGGGTCGTGTTTCTCCAGTAAGCAGAGCGATCAGCCGGTCATCGAAATTCAGTTCTGCTTTGTGGCCGGTCAGCAAATTTTTTTTCTGCATTGTGTGGGAGAGTAAATTGATCAGAAAGAGAAAATTTAGTTGTGTAGCGCGGTCGAAAATAAAAATAATTAGGGGAAACCGCCAAATGTTGAACGGCTAATTTTGTCGCCTATTGTTGAACACCCATAAGAAATGCACGTGTGTTCAACAATAGGGGGAGAAATTAACCGTTCAACATTTGGCAAATTATCCTAGCGTTCGTTCGATTTTTTTTTGTTTTAAATTTACGGCATACCGTACGTTTTAAAATACACGGCATACCGATTACCAAAACCAACCCTACCACACTTCCTACCCCATATATCCAACATCCCAGTAATTTCTCGTTGAAGTGCATATGACTCGTCGGCTTCTATCAAAGCGAGTATCATGTCAACATTCTCATAACTATTCCGCAATTGACCTGCATTCGGACACGGCCGGCGCTGGTATTACTTATTTTTTGGGTCACCAGTGCTTACACATTGAAGATGATGCTAGTCCCAAACTTCATCTGTTGGTTCTCTGTGTAATTACAGCTGACCTGGCAATAACGGAGTAGCAACCGTGGGCGGTCAATCATGCTCATGCCCACTAGCTTTGTTTCATTTTTTTTTGCTTCAACGTGAATTTATGAACATCGAATAGCTTTATCAGTGATTTGGTAAAACTTAAAAATTTCTGCATATGAATGAGTAGAGAAGAGGAAACATGTAGTGAATACGATTGACCATATGATAATTAAAAAAAAACTTTGTGTTGCTTTCCAAAATTATGTCCAAAATACTAATTGAGGGGGTTAGAAGCAATGGGGTGTAAGTGACATTTTGGTCGAATTTGAGTTGAACATACCAAAAAATGCTTTGGGTTTAGAGCTTTGCGGCAATATGTTGATATAGTTTGTACGTTATTTGTAAAAAAAAAGTGAAAATTCACTTTTGGAACGTATGGAACGAAAAAATATTGAAAAACTTTACAACCATTTTTCTCAAAACTAAGTTTTTGTCAATTACACCCCTTTGCCTTTTTTTGCCATATAAGTACTTACCTCTGAAAAAACCGACATTTAATCAAAAGGAATTTACTTTGAGTATTTTTGTTAAATTAGCATCTTATATAATTAATTCTTAATTTATTTGGAATTAACAAATGCCATTGGCCTAGTACTGATAAACGCCCTCAGTCAGTCAATCATTAAATTCGATAAAATCTTATCTACACAAATTTATCGATTCCGACATTCAGATATTAATATAGCTTGGGACAATGACTTTCTGCACGTAGTTTACTTGGAAAACAGGTTTAGGTTTAACTTGAATTTGATATAGAATGAGAATGCATTGTATCAGATACGGTGGATGTGTGAAACAAATTCTTATGAGTCGTTGACTTTCTTTTGTCATTCTTTGAGGATTTTTTACAGTCATACGCTAAAAGAAAAGTGAATTACATTGAATGACGGTTAGTAAGATTATTAAATTTTTAACCTTATTTTTTTATTGATTGCTTTCTTTTTTGTGTTGGAAATTGTAAATTGGAAATTTACTGCAGTGATCCCCAAAGTGCCGTATGCGTCCCTCTAGGCTAAGCCTTTTTCTGCGGCCCGCGAAGGTTTTCTGAGAATACACTACATGTGGCCCACTGATAAGCATTATATTTTAGGAAAAGGTTCTTATCATTCCCAATATTTCAGTATACTCGGGAGTCGGTCAAGTTCCTATCACTATGATGTTGAAGCACTATTTGTACATCGTGAATAGTGTCATCATTATGATTCATGAAATTCATAACTTCATACATAGATGTTATGTAGGCCGACACTTTTGCATACTTCGATATTATCGCCAAGGGTTATGATAATAGCAAATTTGTATTTAATCCCAGCTTCGTAACAACAATACTTTTATTTTTCAAAATAAGTTGGATAACTACCTCCAGAAAGTACGATGACCATCAACAATAGGTTTTGTTAGGAATATCATTCAAATTCTTTTCAGAAACGCAAACAGTTTCTGTTTAGAACCTTTAAACGGATTCTGTTCAGAATCTCAAACAGAATCCTAAACGGACTTTAGTTGAAAATTCAAACGAATTCCGAAAGCATTCTGTTGTGAATCTCGACCGGAATTCCGTTTAGAATCCCAAACGGATTCTATTTAAAATTCTGAACGGATTCTGTTCAGAGTCCTGAACGGATTCATTTTAGAATTTTGAACGGCTTGTGTTTAGAATCCCAAACGAATTCTGTTCAGAATTCCAGAAGAATTCTGTGTAGAATCTCGAAAGAATTTTGCTCAGAATACCGAGCGGATGCTGCTTAGAATCCCAATATAGTTTTCTCAGAACTCCTTCGTTAAGTTATAGAGAACAATAAACCTCGAGCATGAAAACATAGAACTTATAGAATTGGTCGACAAATGCCCATTTGCGAGAAACCGCTAAGAAAATTTTCTGATTTTTCTGCCAAATTTTCTGGAAAATGCTATAGCAAAAAAAAACAATTTCGCGTGTCAAATCCGCTACTGAAAAAACGGTACTATTGACTAAAGGCTGTCCACGTTAAATTTCGGACATTTGGATAATGTCCATGAGATTTGTCGCCATTTCATCAATTTTTACGAGAGCTAAAACATGTTGAAAGCACCACATGAAGACTGGAGATTCATCTGTTATGAAAATGGATCGTGTCAGTGGTTTGCGAATTAAATCGCATTAAAAGATGGGTGTCCGAGATTCAACGTGGACAGGCTTGAAAAGTCAATTACTGCGATAAAAGCTGTAGAATAAAATGTCTTTATAACTTACATACATATATTAGTACATATTTTATTTGGAAAAGATTCACCGGAAGAAAATATTTTGCTCAAATATACAATATTCTGTAATATGTATGCGATATTAACTGAAAAACAAATCTCGCGCTTAGTTTCATAGGGGCGTAACTGTATTGATCGATTTCTCTTAATCGATTTTATTTTTTGTTGATAACTCGATTGGTTCAAAAGTTACAACCGTGATTATCGATTCTGGTGCAAGATACATTTATCCTTTATCGCACCAAACCATTAAATCATCGACAAACTAGCGCAATTCGCTACAATAATAAAAATAAAACATCGATTAAAAGAAATCGATCAATACAGTTACGCCCCTATGAAACTAAGCGCGAGAAATGTTACTTACATACTATGGCCCGCTTCAACAGCTCAAAACTGCTGTGTGGCCTTCACAGACAGAAAAAGTTGTTGAAATTTACACGAAAGTAATGCACATAAAGGGAATGCCAAAAAGAGCATAATTTTAAACGATATTTTCGCTTGGATGTATGCAATTTGTATTACATTATGCCACTATGTATTCGATTAAGTGGTATAATGCTATACAAATTGCATACATTCAGGGTGAATTTTTGGAAAAGATTCATGTATGCTCAGAATAGTGTAATTTCCCGCGTCTGTATTTTTTACACGCTGATTAGTTTTCATTATTTTTTTCTGTGTTTGATAGTAAGCATGCTGGGGACCACTGATTTACTGCAACATCAATCTTTTTTTTTCAAACTCCCAATGGTGGTGAATGAAAGACTCGGATGGTCAGAGCTCTTAATGTGGTATTAACATTCTTTTGAAAATCACTAGTTATAGGAATTAAGGCTCCCCTGAATCTAAGCGATTTCATCGCCACGATGGCGACAACTAGCTACCGCAACTCTATTGCTGGGTCACTGAATGCAACCAAAGACTAAATTAGACTGTGATGCAATGTTCCATTAATGCTTCCTTTCCAACCACGACAGAATGACAGTCGCCACTAATAGACCTGAGCCCAATCTACTTTACCTTGACGTGGCGTTCTTGGTCGCCGTGTTAAATTGCAGCAGCATCACGTGAGTGCCAATCCATTTTTCAGAACCTCGAATACGGGGTTAAAGATTTTTTTTACTTGTGTTATTTCCGTAATAATAAAAATAACAGTGCGTTTCTTCCGTATCGAATGGTGTGTCTTTGACAACGCGAGTACTATTAAATTTAGATTCCGTGAGGAGTGTCCTTAAGTAAGTACCACATCAACACTTCCTTCCTCTCCCTAGTTACGGTGAAGATGGGCGTGGCCAGGAATGATAATCATCATGCTTTTGTTATTTTTGTCTAAGACTGAAATCAAGGACCACTACCCTTCTTGATTTCTGATAGCATTTTAGATAAGGTTTTAAAAAGTGAAACATGAGTATCACTAGTGTCCAATCTACGAATTACACCGTAACAATGCTAATGATAGTGCTTATGCTACATCTCGATAACCTCTCCCTATCTCGATATCTCTCTTTATCAGATGTGTTCTGGACATATTTTAGACTAGATTGTAGGTTGTTTTTTTTGCGCTGAATATCAAATTTTGGGGCGAGCGTCTCTTGCTCATAGTTTTACCAGAAATATGATTTGAAGAGTTACTGCATGTGTTGATATATTTCTGTCTTTGTTTATTCCTACACTCGATTGACTATGGCAAGAAAATATATGAGAAAGCACAGATGCTCGCAAAAGTTCCCAGGTGATATGCCAGTCACCATACGAATGGTGACAGTGGCTCAGATCTTCCGATTGTGGATGAATTCGGTCGCCGTGATCAAAAAAAAATCAGATAATTGATCGATTCCGAAAGATTGTAAATAGAAAGGGATTGCTGCTGAAAAGTCCATCAATTCCGAAAATTACGTCACGGAAAGTATTAATTTTAATGTTTTTCCAAATACCATGATATAAAATGAGACTCTATTCGGAACAAATGTAAAATATCCAAACCTAACAGTTCCGATAAGATTGGATTTACTCGTGTAATAAATTGGGGGTCAATTCAGGGAAGTAACAAGATTGGAATATGTTCCTATTTGTTATATCACATGTGATTATTTTCAATCGTAGCCATAGGTAAGCTCCAGAAAATCATTTAAGCCTTCAGGAAAATGCAAGTTTAATCAGTAAATTTAAAAAAAATGAATTTGCACTATTCAAATTAGTTTCTAATTTCAATTTTTTAACAACATTTTTAAATTTGACAGATTTTGTAACTATTTTGCTTTTCGCACCGTATGAAATGGCATTTGGAAAAATGAAAATATTCCTCTGGTATGCGCACTTGATTGTGACTTGATGATTTCGAATTGTGCAAAATCGGAGAGCAAGTTTATTTTGTAAAACCTAGATTTATCTACCTAGCGCTAATAGGTTATTTGCGCTCCTGCCTAAAAAGTTGTATTTTGGCCATAACTGGCCAACGATCCGTCCAAATATTAATAGGAAACAATGGCACAGGATTCCCCGTTGAATGCAATTTGTTTGCAAGAAAATCGGCTAAGGATAAGTGCCTTAAAAGTGAGTGATTTTTTCCGCTCACACATACACACGAACATATGTACATATACACTAGACCTCTTAATGTTTTCGAAAAGTATAAAAAATTCAACCGGTCAGCCCAAGATGAATACAGTACTAGGTGCTCCAATCTGCCAAGATTGTGGAAGAGTAGAAGGCGGGGGGTAAAAATTCATTTTCAGTGCAAAACGAAAACAAATTGGCCGGCTCTCCCATACTAAAATCCAAGAAGGCTGAATCGTGAATTTGGCAGATTGGAAGACCTAATGGTGTATTCATCTTGGGTCAGCCCAAAATCACAATTCTTATGCTAAAATTGGCATCCTGTCAAATTTTCAGCAAATTCAGCAATTTCACATGTTACTACGATGCATTGTATGGTAAAAGCATACCGACAGACATATTTGTTCCAATCTGCCAAATTCACGATTCAGCCATCTTGGATTTTAGTATGGGAGAGCCAGCCGGTTTGTTGTCGTTTTGCACTAAAAATGAATTTTTCACCCCCGCCTTCTAATCTTCCACAATCTTGGCAGATTGGAGCACCTAGTACTGTGTTCATCTTGGTTGTAAGCATCAAATATCATCGAAAACCAAAGCTTATTTGTTCGATCAACTTGTTTGAAGTAATCCCAACGTGTGAATTTATGACAACTGTTCAGCTTCTGATTTTTAAAAACTTAACGGTAAATCGCACATTGGCAATTATATTACTCAAATAGCCAGGGAAAAAATGAGAATAATAATATAATAAATTAGCAATGATTTGTACTAAATTCATGAAGAACAACGGCATTTAGGGGAAACAATGTTTTTAAGCACTTTAAAACTTGAAAATCGCATTAACATGGTCAAAACGTCAAAACTTGTAGAGCACACAAAAAGCTTCCGTTAGGAGGTTGTTGCGATGATTTTTTAGCGTTTATATCTCTTGTTAGAATTTTTTCAAAATTGAAAATAGCCCAAAAACACTAAATCGACTTAAGCACCTCGAAATATTATCCGAATTTGCTGAAAATTTGACAGGAGGCTTATTTTAGCATAAGAATTTTGATTTTGGGCTGACCGGTTAAGTTTTTGAAACTTTACGAAATCATGAAGAGGTTTAATATACACAGACAGACATCATCTCCATTCGTCGAACCGGCCCTTGAGGTCGTGTTTAGAGTGATCATATAGCCTTTTCGTTCCGTGTACGAGAAATTCAAGAAGTGTAGGAAAATACCCATGAGACTACCAACTTAGGCATCTCGCTCTGTGAGATTAAATTAGTTGTGACTTTTTTGAAACAAGTTCAGAACCATTATGTTTGAGATCTGCTTACTTAAGAGTTCATATACTTGGATGCGCTAGGGTTCATGAGAATACCATTCAAGCATGTGAAGCATTAAAACCATTATGCTATGGTTCTGTTGGAAGCTTCACTTTGCTTTACGATTCAAGTGAATTTGATTCGAAAACGAATTGATTTTCTAAACGTCTTAATTCAACTTTTCCTTCAATAGAAAGAAATTTAATCGTTTTTAATTTTGGAACAACAACTCAAGTTTTACTATTTCATTTAAATAACGTAAACTAAATCTAACTTATGGACATCATATTTGTAGGCATGGGTTTGCAGCTTCGAAAACCATTAGAGAAAATCATATTTTTATAATATTTTAAGCAAGTCGTTTTGTTCTCTCGGAAATGCACAATGCACATAGTTAGAAAAGAATTTGTCTAATGATGTCCAATAATCAATTGCCAAAAAAAAGTCTTTGTCCGTGCAAGCACTTCTATATTCTTTCGGTACCTACATCGCTGCTTACGAGAAAAGGTAACAAAGTTGCAATCTCGTGACCAACAATTATTTACACTCAAATAAATTACAAATCGTGCCACGGCACCAAAGCGAAAGGAAAAAGCACACACTTCATTTATCATATAGGTACAGGGAAAAGTTACTCACGTTTGCAATAATATGCATCAAAGCAGGGGTTCTCTCTCGCTGCCCGTTGTCGTCGTCGTCTGGCGAGCCTATATTTCACTAAAGTTGTAAATGGTGCATACACTCTCCTTCTCTATTGCTTCAAAACGTCTTTCCCAAGAGGACTGTAGAATAAGGAGAAAGACGGGTGTTAGTCGTCACCTATGGGCAACTTTCAAAGCAACCCATAAATGTCTGTACACGATAGAAAAACGCATTTGGATGCACTGCAGAGGTTGCTGCTTGGCGGCACCGCATAACCCTCGTTCTGCAACGATCGCAACGATGGTAGACGGTTTGATGTTTATATTGAGCGAAGTAACAACGCGAGGCTACTTAGAGACACGGAAGAAAATAGATGGATTGATTTGGTTATCAGTAGATCGGAAAGTGTTTTGGATTGACGGGTCACGAGCTTCTTCTTTTTCTTCTTCTTTCACTGATGTTTTCCGGAGAAGGAAGGAATTGCACTGTTGGAAATAAGCTCACGTATGTATTTTCTCACGTTTAAGGTTGGATAACTTCCTGGTAGATATAATTAAATTTCTTTCACTTCCTCGAGCAGAGTCGTTAATTTGCACTACTTGAGCATTTGCCCATGCGATACAGTTATTGGCACGAAACGAGGCTGTGGGTGGAAATTACTAAATCCAAATGAAACTAGCACAACCAGAACTATGAAATGGTATCAGCTTTTCAGTGAGAAATGATTTCCAAAGTCCAGCCAAGTATCACATGTCACAAAAAAACTATGGCGACATTCGACGGCGCATTTTCAAAACGCACTCACAATGCGTGACGCATTCAAGTATATAAAGCATTATGCATCACGTTGCATTCGCATCTTCAGCCTGCCGTGTTTTTCCTTGCTTTCCACATACACACTTCAGTTGGGTGGGTGCTGCAATCAAAAAGCTTATTGAAGCCGTTTCGAGGAATCACTCGATCAGCTTTTTGGAACGGATTGACCAACCTTTCGTATCGCGTGTACGGAGGATTGATCGTAATACGCGCGCGCGCACTCTCGCAAACTCGCGAACGCAAGGCGTAGAAGCACGTGCTCACTCACTGGCGGTTAGTTGGAGACTGACGCGATCGCGCGCCTCTTCGGGCCGTTTTTCTCTTCGGCGGATGATCGACGTTTTTGCTTAATGGAAGCACTGATACCTGGTTTGCGCTGGCGGTTGTCTGTGCTCAGCCACTTTTCGGTGTTTCTTCGAATGACTTTTACTTTATGGCAACGAAATTACTTCGCCGATCGATGACAGACATGTAGGTAGGTGTACGATCGGCGGCATCTGGCTGACTTGAGGTCGTTCGGCAGGAGTGCAACGTGCTTCTTCTAGAAAACGGTTCTGTTTGGATTGCACATTGTAGACTGGTTCAAGCTTCTCGCAAGGGTGGACTGATGGAGAATCCGAGAAAACTCATTATAGGTGAATGTGCTGTTTCAGGACCTGTCTGTGGTGCGGTTTCTTGATCATGTTTAGTATGCCACTCTTTGCCCATACAGAACCTTCTGCATCGAGTCCTACTGATAAGCCGAGGAAAATTGAAGTCAATGCCAAACAACAATCTAATGGTTGCATTTAGAATTGATAATTATTTCTTGTGGACAAATGGGATTTTAAGAGCGCATGTCGAGGACGCTTAGCAGGGCTGTGACAGAATGTAAAGCGTGTTAAGTGTTATGTAATGGGACACTCTCACGAATGATGACTCATCCTAAAAAACCGTGTGTGATTGTAAACATGGATATTAGGCTAATCCTTATGCAAAAATTATTGTCATTGTGGTTAAGTGTATCATAGTCTAAACTCCTGAATTGTTGCGTCACCATAGTAAGAGAAAAAATATAAACATTAAACGTTTAGTTAATTAGTTTCAGACATTTAAAATATAATTTTACGCCTTTTGGAGCTTGCATGGAAATGACTATGAAAAAATCGTCAGGTGCTTCATTAATACCATGTATTGAAAAATTACGTCTTCTTTATTTAAACACTGGCAGAAAATTTTGCTAGACATTGCTTGCAATCAACAGCAATACTGCAATACTTTTATGTATTATATAAAAATGTTACAGCATATATGATGTAACAAAAAGGCTCCATTCGATTCCACTCGTTCTTTCATCACTTTTTAAATTTACAGGCCGTCATTACTATGGAGCTTGTATTCAATAGTGCGTGCAAGAAAAAGTTGGATGAAAAATTAAAGACTTTTAAACACCAATATTTCCATAGCGTGTAATTTTCAATATTTTTTACTGTGTATATTTCAATGATTTTCGGACATTTCGGCGAGAAATCTTTGTATGCATACACAGCAAAAAAAATATTAATATGCGGGGACGTAACATCGTGAAACGTACCCTCAAATTTGATGTAATAAGGTATTTAACGTACTTTTACGTCAGATCCATGCTTTACTACATTCCTCGTTGTAATACATAAATGTTAAAAATCATTTTTCGGTTACGTGGACCCGACGTGAAATTACCTGCCTAATTCAGTATTTGAATACATCCAAAATGGGCACATAATAATTGCCGACAATAAAACTTAATATCAGCTCAAAATCAACGTAATGTTACACCGTTATCGGTAATATCAAATAAAAAAAAACATGCTGCCAGCGCGTCAACAGAACTAGCCGCCCAATTATTTTTCGGTTCATTTTGCTCGCATCAAAATCGATGCCGTTCTTATAAATATTATTAATTTAGTGAATGATTGGTTATAATAATATCCTATCTATCGGAAAACTGCAAAACGTAAAGTGTGCTGTTCGATTTTATACCCGTAATAGCAGAAAAGAATGTTTTGACAGGTAAATTTAGTGTTTTGATTTCTACCCAGCCGGTATCAAAATGCATAAAATTTTCCAGAAGCGTAAACGACGAGAAGGATTACCCGTTTTGTGGCTCAGCGGAGGAAACAGAATCATCAATCAGCAAAGTTAAAACCGGCAGCAAAACGGCATTGGACGAACATGAAAATTTGCAGGTAAGTTTGAACAATTGTATTCACAAAGCATTTATCGGATAATTGAGTGCAATTTGATTTTTCACAGACATAAACACGTCCTCGTATACTTCAATGCATCGAGAAGCTTCGAAATATGGAAGAACGCCAGCAAACTAAAAAGACTAACAAGCCAGGGAGAAACGAGAATAGTTGACAAAAATACTGCAAAAGGTATTTATTTTAAATAAAGGACATTCTGATAGAGAGGGCTGTTTCGCTCACTTCTGATAAACATTACATCTCAGGGCTGGTATTGAAAAAATGGAAAATGAATATATTCACTACTAAAATCCACACATATTTATTGGCAAAAATCCATAGATTTAACTTATGATGTATATTAGCGCACACATAACCATTCTCCACGCGAACTACTAATAAAGTATATACCCAAATAAACTTTATGTGTGGTCTCGAATTAGCAATTATTTAATTTATGTGTGGTGCTATATCGATTATATTAGGGTGGAGCTATTGCAAAAAATTATGACGGCGACACATATATCTTATATACATATTTTTGGCAGTGTTATTATGAATTACAAATGTTTCATTCATATTATTGAATTACTATCTATAAAATTATATAAAATATGTGTTCATATTTAGAAAAAAATTGAACCTAAAATCAAAATAAGAACGTGACAAAATCGTATTTGAAAATGTATCAAAATTTAATATGGGCTTGAAAGTTAATATAAGAAAAAAAAATAGGAAACTAAAGATTGAAAATTTTGAAAGTTTCGAAGCAAAGATTTTAAAATACGAAAATTTAAAAATTAAGATATAACTAAATTTAAAAAAATCTATAAATTAAAAACTTCAACATTTAAAAATTTGAAAATCTAAAAATTTGAATGTTTAAAAATTTAAAAGATTAAAAATATAAACATTCAAAAATTTAAAAATTACAAAAAAATTCAAATTTGGTAATTTGAATTATAAAGTTGCAAAATTTAAGATTATAAAACTGAAAAATTGGAAAAAATAAAAATATCCATGATTCCAATATTGAAAACTTTATTTATCTTAAGTATGAAAATTAAAAAATCTAATAAATTTTAAATTTTAAAATCAGATTTTTTTTTAAATTTTTGGATTAAAAAATTTCAAAATTTAGATTTCTGAAATTTAAATCCAAATTTAACAATAAAAACCTTGAAAAATTTAAAAATTGATCGATTTAGAAATATGAAAGTTAAAAATTTAAAAACTTCAGAACTTGAAACTTAAAAAGCTTAAGACTTTTAAAACTTAAAAATTTTAATCTTTAAAAATTAAAAAAAATATTAAAAAAATTTAAAAAATAAGATCATGTTCCAAAATTTCATATTGAGAAATTTAAAAATGTAGAAATTAAAATTAAGATTGAAAAATTAAAAAAAAATAAACTTTAAAACTTAAAAATTAAAAAAAAAAAATAAAATTTCTGAGTTTAAAAATCTTAAAATAAGGACTTTTAAATATGAAAATTCAAAAATTTAAGAATTTGAAAATTTGAAAATATAAAAATTTAAAAATAGTAAAATTTCAAAATTTTCAAATTTTTAAATTTTTAAATTTTTAAATTGATTTAAAAATTTAAAAATTTAAAAATTTAAGAATTTAAAAATTTAAAAATTTAAAAATTTAGAATTTTAAAAAATTAAAAAAATTAAAAAATTTACCATTTTAAAATTTAAAAATAGAAAAGTTTTAAAATTTAAAAATTGAAAAATTTTAAAATTTAAAAATTTAGAAGTTTAAAAAATTTAAGAATTTAAAAATTTAAATTAAAAATAAAACTTTGAAATTTCAAAATAACAATATTTTTTAGTTCTCACATTTTTGATATTTTCAAATTCATAAATGTTATTTTTTTCCCGGAATTACTTACGAAAATGCTCTAGGAGTTCTTCTGGAAATAACTACTGAACTGAACTCCAGGAGTTTCTTTGAAAATGCTTTCGCAAATTCTTCAAGGAGTTTTTTTTTTGAAAATTCTTTCAGAAGTTCTTCCAGATATTCTCCTTAAAGTTCTTCCAGAAGTGTCATTGGAAATTACTACTTCAGAGTTCCTTCGGTAGTTCTTCCAGGAGTTCCTTCGGAAATTCCTCCGAATCCTTTGGATGTTTATTCAGGATTCCTGAAATCTCCTAAAAGTTCTTATTAAGTCCGCCATGAGTTCTTCCTGAAATTTATCTCGAAATTCCCCAGGAGTTCCTCCAAAAATTCTTCCAAGAGCTGCTTCGGGGTAGCTATGAAAAAGTTAGTTAAAATTTCCGAAGTATCTCCTAAAGGAATTTCGAGAGGAATTTCTGAAAGAACTCTTAAAGGATTTTCTTATACTTCTAGAGAATCCTCTGCATGAATTCATGGAGGAATTTGCGTGAGATTTTTGAAGTTTTTTTTTTTTAATTTCATGAGGAACTCCTGAAGGTCTTTCCCAGTGAACTTCTGGATGATTTGGAGGAGGAAATAAATTCTTCCAGGCGATCTTTTCAAAATTCCTCCAAGAGTTACTTCAGAAATTCTTTCGGAAATTCCTCCAAACGTCCCTTCGGTAATTCATCCAGGAAATCTTCCAACAGTTCCCATAGAAAAGGCGCCAGAAGTTCCTTCAGAAATTTCCCCAGGAGTTGTTCCGGAAATTACTTCCAAAACTGCTATCGCAATTCCTTCCAGTTTTTTTTCCGGAAATTCCTCTAGAGATTCCTATAGTAGTACCTGCGGAAATTCCTTCGAAAACTTCTTCAGATGTGCCTGCAGAATCCAGATATTCCACTAGGAGTTCCTCCGGATATTTCTCCGGAAGTTCCTTTGGATATTTCTCCAGGAGTTCATCCAGAAATTACTCCTAAGATACCTAAAAGAATCCTTGGGTAATTCCTCCAGTGGTTTCTCAGGAATGCCCTCAAGGGGTCACAAATTCTTCCCACTATTCAGCTAGGATTTCCTTCGAAAATTCCAAAACTCCTGAGGAAATACCTCCTAAATAAATTAATCCAGAAATTCTTCCGACCTCAAAAAAATATTTTTGGGGATACTTTTGAATTTTTGGAGTAACTTCTGGAAGAATTTCCAGAGGAACTCTCTTGGGAATTTCCAGAGAAACACTTGGAGGATTTTTCGAAGTAACTCTTGAAGGTATTTCGGGAAGGATTTTCAAGGAAATTTTCCTTGGAGGAATTTCTGGAATATTTTTGACGGAATTTTGAGGGGATTTTTGGATGAACTCCTGGCCGACTTTTCGTAGGAATTCTTGGGGGAAATTCCGGGAGATGATGAATATGGCTTTGGAAATCCTGGAGGACTATCCTAGAAAACTTCTGAAAGAATTCGCGTAGGAAGTTCAGGATAAATTTCCGGAGGAATTCTAGGTATTTTTTACGGAAAAATTTGCGAAGGAATTCCTGGTTGAAGTTTTGGATGAATTTCCGCAGGAATTCATGTTGAACTTTCCGGAGGAACCACTGGAGGAATTACCGAAGGAACAAACTTCTGGAGTAATTTAGAGTTCCTTTCCGAGAAAAAAAAACCTCCTGGAGTTCTTCCGGAAATTCATCCCGAAATTCTTGCGCAAATTCGTTCAGGGATTTCTTCGGATAGTCCTCCAGGAGTTCCAAAACCACCTTCAAAAATTCCTTTACATATTCCTTTAAGAATTCCTCCAGGAGATTTTACGGAGGATTCTCAAGAAATTCCTTGTTCCTTGGAGCATACACAGGAACTCCTTCAGGACTTGATTCAGATAATCACCTTCTTCCGGAATTTCCCCCAAGAGTTACAACGAAAAGTCTGCCAGAAATTCCTCAAAATTCCGTCAAAAGTGCCACCAAAAAAATCCTCCAGGGATTCCTACAGAAATTACTCCAATAATCCAATAATTACTCCGCAAATCCCTTCAAAAGTTTATCCAAAAAAATCTAACAAAAATTCCTCCGAACATTCCTCCAGGGAAAATTTCTGTAGGAATTCTTCCTGGAGTTCCTTCTCCAGGAGTTTCTCCTGAAATTCCTCCATGAGTACTTCAGGAAATTCTTCCTGGAGTTCCTCAAAAAAAATCCTTCAGGAGTTCCACCGAAAAAAAAATTGCCGGAATAGCTCCTGGACGAGTTCCTGGAAGAACTTATGGAATAATTTCTGGAGGAAGTCCTTAAGGCATTTTCTCAGGAATTTTGGGACTGCTGGAGAATTTTTCGAAGGAACTCCTGGTTGAATTATGGGAAGAATTTCTGGAAGGACACCTAGAGGCCACAGAAAGCCATTTATTACAAATGTGCTGCTCGGGTAGTGGAATTTCTGACGGTCCTTCTAGTGGAATATCTGGACGCACACCTAAAGAAGTTTTCGAAGGAATTTCCGTAGGTACTCCTGCAGGAATCTCTGGAGGAATATCCGAAAAAATCCTGGAGGAATTTGCGAAAGCAGTTTCGAAGCAGTTCTGGAAGTTATTTCCGAAAGAGCTCCTGGAGCTATTTCTGAAGCACCTTCTGGTGCCCTTTCTATGGGAACTCTTGGAGGAATTCCTGGATAAATTATTGATATTTCCGGAGGAACTCGTGGAGGAATTTTGGGAGTAACTGCTGGAAGAATTGCCGAAGGAATTTCCCTTTTTGGATAAATTTCCGGAGGAATTCTTCGTTAAGTACAGTACATCACATTATTGACAAAAAAAAGTTCAATGTATAAAATGAGTCCACGCGATCCACGCTGTTGCTGCTGACCAAAAAAAATATCAGCGCACAGAAAACCTTAAAATTCGAAAATTTTAAAACACTAATCCATCAGCCTGAAAAACTGAAAATCTAAGAATAAAAAATAAGAAAAAAAAACAAAGTATTGCCATGTTTGATACTTTTATTACTTACAAAATTCTTTATTTTAAAATGTTAGGTGAAACAAAAATCCAAAATTTGTTGTAATATTAAATATCGATTTGCACAAATGTATGATAAATAACAATTTATAATTTTTTTTTTGCAAATGTTTATTGAAAGCATGAAAGAAAATTCTCGAACACCTCTAACCCAGCTGCCGAAAGCGAGGTTTCTGCTGGCTAGTTTTTACGTCGTTTTGTTCATTACGTCGAACATACTACGTCTTACACCGTTTTATTTTGGCAACGAAATGCCAATTACGTCACTTTTTGTAACACAAAACAGATGTAATAATACATAAGATTTACGACGGCGATGATGTGCATCGAATCCGATGTAATAATACAAAATTTTTTTTGCTGTGTACAGCATACTAAGTCTCAAACGATTCCGTCTTGAAGGAGTTTCCGTGTCACGTAAATTTAGGCTATCATTTAGCCTGATGAAGAATTATCGAATCATCAAAACGCTTAACCGGTTACACCTTGATCGAAACGACATCAAGAAGCGGAAATATCCGAGTGGCTAACAAGTTAGGCTCTCAAAGTTCGATTCCCATAAAAATAAAAATAAGAGCTGATTCCCATAAAAACTACAGCACGCGTATATTTTAAACAACCTATATCTCTATAAAAAAAAAATATTTTAAACTTTTTAGTGGCATGCGACAGGGGTGACATATCCATCTAGCCCGTCCTCCTAGCATCCTATCGACAAGAGTCTTACATCGGCGCTAGTACGTCGCACCCACACTAGCCGTCCCTCGCGCCTGTAAAAATATCGGCGTCCTTGCCAACGACGCTAGTACGCCACCACCACTAGCAGTACCTCGGGCCTGGAAAAATAAAGGCGCCCGATTTGATCACAAGAACCCGATCGACCCCAGAACCCCTCGCCAGCCTTGCGCACTGCTGCCCGTTTGAGCTCCCCAACCTGCTATCCATGCCGGTCGGCCTAAACAGACACAACGATTCATTGTGAGCAGGTAGTTAGTAATAATAAATTGAAATTCGTAGTGAGGAACCTACGTGTTTTGCATTCTGAGTCCTGACAGTAACAGGTAACAGTCCTGAACAGGATCAATTAAACTCTTATGTGGCCGATGGAGATTGTATAACATTTCGCCGAACACCATTTTCACGGAACTCATTGTCGCGGTTGAAAATTTCGCGGAATAAAATTGGGCATTTGGCTGATTGTACTTTTTCGCCAAATTACCATTTCGCGGAATAAAACAATAGTTTAGTGTTCATTCAGCACTTCCACAATTATTACCTGCGAGGTTTCTTAGCCTAGTTATCATTTTTCTTCATTCGTATAACACGAGATTAATACGTTAAAACTTTTATGCCCATAAAAAATCAAGAAAATTTCTAATCGATAAATATCAACACATGCCGCCTAGAAGATCCAGCTGTGAAGAGATCGTTCATTGAAGAACTTGGAACTTGGGCTGCGGATGTTGCGGAAGGTGCCAGCGTAGAAGAGCAGTGGGCGGCCATCAAGAATGCCTTTATCGAAACAAGCGAGAACAACCTGGGTGACCTGCGCACTCAGCGGAAGTAGTGGATTGCGGATGCAACCTGGCGAAAAATCGAGGACCGTAGAGAAGCAAAGGCCGCGATAGAGCGGACAAGAACCTGAGCAGCCAAGTACAAGTCCCGTCAACGGTATTCGGCTCTAAAGAAGGAGGTTAAACGCTGCTGCAGACGGGACAAGCGAGCGTGGGTGCACTCCCTGGCCGACGAAGAGGAGAAAGCTGCAACAACTGGCGATATTCGCCTCCTCTACGATATCTCACGACGCTTGAGTGGAGCAAGGATGAATCCGAGGAAGCCAAGGTAAGACTCCGAAGCTCCCTCATTTCAGGAGATTGAAGCAACCATCCAAAGCATAAAATCCAACAAAGCTCCCGAGGTCGATCAGCATTTCAGCAGAGATGCTCGAAGCTGGACTATATTGATACTGTCACGTTTCGAATAGTTCTGTAGCAAATCAACGAATTCCAAGAATCCCTCTACCTGGTACATTATTGACTACGAAAAAGCATTCGATTGTCTGAACCACGAAAATCAGTGAGGCGCCCTAAGACGCGAGGGAGTTCCAGATAAAATCGTAAGCCGCATCGAAGCGCAATACGAAGCTTTTACGTGGCACGGCAAATGCTGGATAAAGCGTACCATTGGTACTTCGCGTACCTGAAGCAGTGACGGGAAATGTCATATCGATGTCATGGGACTAATTTGTTAATAACTTTTTCACAAGCAATTTACAATCGTATGTTTTATATAAACATAAAGCCCTCAAAGGATACTAAAACTTTTTCTAATAGGTCATTGCTCTAAAACTGAAATTGGCGGCGTGAGAACCGAATTAGTGTCAAATGACAATAATGTCATGACATACCGTGACATTCTTTTAAATTCGTTATCATGCCTACCATTGTGTATTTAGAACAATGTTCTGTTTGGCAAAGTTGTAGGATCCTTTAAGCATTATATGTTAATAAAAAAATCCGAATTGTAAATAACTTGTGAAAAAAGTTATTAGCAAATTAGTAATAGCAACCCCATGACATTTTCTTGACATTTCCCAGAAGGAACAAAAGAGACCCCATCTCGTGGTCCTTAGCCTCTTACCCAGCACCTCCTATCTCTACCTCCCCGTGATGCTGGCCGGGATACGAGCAACCTTAGGGAAGATCGGGTAACCAACCCCGGTGGGAACTATGGTCATATGCTGACAGGGAAGGGGGGGTTTGCTCCTCTCTGGAGGTGCAAATCTTACTGAGCGTCTGTTCTCCATGTCAGGATCGGCTCACAACAGCGTCTGTTCTCCATGTTAGGAGCGGCTGATCATCGTCCGAGTGCCAGCGAGGGACTCTAAATGAAACTGTGCACCATGGTCCACCGAGAATAAGGAGGAATGGTCCTCCGGAAATTTAGAGGGTTTGGTGTCAGGCCCTGCAAGCCAGCCAAAAAAAAAACTCACGCAACGAACAATCAACAAGAGAGTACGGACCGGAACCATCGGCGAAGACCACTGCGACGAAAAGAGACTAGCGATTGGAAACTCGGTTAGTGGAACTGCAAATCTCTCAACTTCATCGGGAGCACACGCATACTCGCCGATGTGCTCAATGACCGTGGATTCAGCATCGTAGCGCTGCAGGCGGTTTGTTGGAAGGGATCAATGGTGCGAATGTTTAGATGTAATCATGCCACCTACCAGAGCTGCGGCAACACACACGAGCTGGGAACAGCTTCCCTAGTGATGGGCGATGGGTGGCCGATCAACGAGAGAATGTGCAGGTTGAGGATCAAAGGCCGGTTCTTCAACTTCAGCATAATCAACGTCCATAGCCCACACTCCGGAAGCACTGATGATGATAAGGACGCATTCTACGCGCAGCTGGAGCGTGAGTACGATAGCTGCCCAAGCCACGACGTCAAAATCATCATAGGAGATTTGAACGCTCAGGTTGGCCAAGAGGAGGAGTTTAGAACGACTATTGGAAAGTTCAGCGCTCACCGGCTGACGAACGAAAACGGCCTACGACTAATTGATTTCGCCGCCTCCAAGAATATGGCCATTCGCAGCACCTATTTCCAACACAGCCTCCCGAATCTTTACACCTGGAGATCACCACTGCAGACAGAATCACAAATCGAGCACGTTCTGATTGACGGACGGCACTTCTCCGACATTATCGACGGCAGGAAATATCGTGGCACTAACATCGACTCTGACCACTATCTGGTGATGGTTGAACTGCGCCCAAAACTATCCGTCATCAACAATGTTCGGTACCGACGACCGCCGCGGTACGACCCTGAGCGATTGAAGCAACCTGATGTCGCCTCTGCATACGCGCAGCATCTCGAGGTAGCATTGCCGGGAGAGGGTGACTTCGATGGAACCCCTCTTGAGGACTGCTGGAATACAGTCAAAGCAGCTATTAACGACGCAGCGGAGAACAACGTCGGGTATATGGGACGAAGTCGACGGAAGGATTGGTTCGACGAAGAGTGCAGACAGATTCTGGAGGAGAAGGACGCAGCGCGGGTGGTCGCGCTGGTGATCGAAAGGGGGAAGGAACATTTGAATGGCGCTGAGAGTACAGGCAGTGAAAATCAATGTAGCGGAGGAGATGACTACGTCAGTTCAGCGGACGATAGAAGCCAACCAGCCCCCACCTTGAGGGAAGTTAAGGATGCCATCCAACAGCTAGAGGCCAATAAAGCAGCTGGTAAGGATGGTATCGGAGCTGAGCTCATCAAGATGGGCCCGGAAAAGCTAGCCACTTGTCTGCACAAATTGATAGTCAGAATCTGGGAAACTGAACAGCTACCGGAGGAGTGAAAGGAAGGGGTTATATCTCGCTTAACAATTGATTAGGGCCTACAATGAAAAGTAAACAAATTCAATTTTAACACCCTTCGATAGCATTCCCTAATAGCTACTAATAGTATAAAAATGTTCCGCATCTTCAATTAAATTACTTAGAAAAAACTAATTTTTAATTGGGCCTACAACGTGTTATTTTCAAAATATGTGTAGGTCCACCCTAAAAAACGGCCAAGCCACTCGTTTTTTTCTGTCTGGGATAAGCCTTCTCCAACTTCGGGCCGATAACGAGAATTTTTTCCGAACCGTCATCGGCCCGACCTCGGAAAGAGAAAATTTCCCCTCCCGAAAAGCCTTATCCCGTGTTTACTTTCGAAAAATGCCATAAACAAAGGGTCTATAAATGACAAGCAAATGCAGAATGACTTATCAAGAAGGCCTATTCCGGAGAAAAAAATGAAAATAGACTTAAACTTTTATTTTGACGATTTCGACACATTTTTGCATGTTTTCGATGCAATTAAGGTTATGGATGGATAGATGGTGCTGATTATGTGCTTTTAGGAGTTTTTGCTGCTTAAAATATCACAAACCTGGGAAATAGGAATAGAAATTGTGGTACATTTTTTTCGAACGGCATTTTCTCAGTGTTTACGTTTTGGCAGTAGGCCCTTTTCAAATGTTACGCGAGATATGCCCCATCTACAAGAAAGGCGACAAGCTGGAGTGTGAGAACTTTCGAGCGATCACCATCCTTAATGCCGCCTACAAAGTGATATCCCAGATCATCTTCCGTCGTCTGTCACCATTAGTGAATGAGTTCGTGAGAAGTTTTTAAGCCGGCTTCGTTGACGGCCGCTCGACAACGGACCAGATCTTTACTGTACGGCAAATCCTTCAAAAATGCCGTGAATACCAGGTCCTAACGCACCATCTGTTCATTGATTTCAAGGCGGCATAGACGAGAACAGCTTCCCTGGGAAGCTTATCAGACTGATCAAAGCAACGGTGGATGGTGTGCAAAACAGTGTGAAGATTTCGGGCGGCGAAGAATGAACCACGAGCTCGCTCATCTTTTCGGCGAACCCACTATCCAGAAGGTAGACGATGGGCAAGGCATGTTGCAAGAATGTTCGATAGCAACCCTGCAAAGATGGTGTTCGCTTCCGATAGGGCAGGTACGAGACGGCGTGGAGCGCAGCAAGTGAGGTGGGCAGACCAGGTGCAAAACGACTTGTAGAGCGTAGGGTGCATTCGAGGATGGAGAGATGTGGACTCGAACCGTGTACTGCGGCGTCAAATTGTTGATTCAGTGTTATTTGTTTAGATGTAAACTAAATAAATGAAATGAATATTATCGTGCTGCATTACCATGAAGCCATAGAAGAACTTGTAATTGGAAAATGTTGATGCCATGTCCATTAAATTATTCCATTTATTACGCGACGCAGAGAATATACTATTTGAACACTTACCCAAGCTAATTCAGCAAAATGTAGTCATGTAACAACTGTTCTGATGGTGGTTTTTAATTGGATTCCATGCAACCCATTTGAGTTGCATAATGGTCTTTAAAGCACTCATTTGGTTGGTATGGAAAAGTTGGCTGTTTTATCACTCAAAGACGGAACCAGGTTTAATGATCAGGAATTGCAAAAAAAAATCTTCTTGATTTTCTCATAAAAACAATTTTATAATCCTGTCAGAGATTATAATGAGCAAAATTGCTGAAGGAATGAAAAAAAAAAAATCATACAGCCGTGCTCACGTTAATCGGATACGATGTTATTATAAATAATCTGTAGAGAACAAAAAAAATGTTTAAATTATGTATTCTACATCTTGAGGCCTACAATTCTTGAATTCTTACACACTTAAAATAAATCGCAGATTTCTGTGAAATTTCACCGAAATCTCAACAGCAGAACTGTTCGGTAAAAATTTTACAGAATTTTTTGTGGTTTTGACAGTTGAACAAAGGAAAATACCGCAGAAAATCGGTGAAATGATTACCGAACAAATCTGCTGTTGAGATTTCGGTGAATTGAAGCAAAATTCACCGAAATCTGTGAAATGATTTAAGTGTGTAAGATTAGGCACCTTGCTTAAGATACCTTGTCAAACAATTATGCCAGTAACAGAAATAGACAGTGCAGTGGAATAAACTCAGTTTCCTCACTATTGGATGATTTACCTTATCCGATAGAACTCTCGGTATGATTGGTATGATATCCACGAAGTAATGATTTGCACTCGATAACATTTCTGTAGATTTAGAACTTGTTGGAGCAAAGCGAAGGACAACCAGTTCAGAACCAGTCTTGTAGAAGGGTTCGTTGCTTGCTAATTGAAGTCTTTTCTCATGCACCATGCTTGAGAATGGATAATCGAAGCTAGAATAACTCGAATCGAGTTTATTAGTGCTGGTTTACTTATGAACTAAAGTAATAACCTCATGAGGTGGATAATAAAATATTTGCAGTGTAATCCAATCACTTAAAATTGAAGACCATTTGCGTGTGGAAAAGATTGGAATGAGTTGGAATTACTTACCGAATTACGAAACTTGCTGCAATAAGCAAAAACTGTCGTGTACTCACTACTTGTTCTTCTTCTTTAATGGTTCTACATTCCAACAGAATTAGTGTTCTATTAGCATTGTCATAGTTGAACGTTATGTTTGACATTGCATCAATATGTATCTTGTGTGGCAAAAAGCCCAATGGACTTAAAGATTCGAGAATGTTTCCCACCCAAAAATTTCCTGGACCAGATCGAGAATCGAACTCGCCATCTCCGAATTGGCAATCCTACGTCTTTGCTCGTAAGATTATCCGGAGACTCCTTCCCCACTCGTTCGGCTATGTGCGTTTCAATCTAGTCACTCAATTCGTATATTCTACAAGAGTAGAATTTAAATTAGCTTTGAAGCTCCTCACGTACCTTTTGACGTCAATGGATGGTATTGGGTAAACATGTATAACAAATGGTGTTTGAATGCAATATTTTATTCAATAGTCCAGTACGTTGGCGTTCTCTAATATGTGATAAATGACAACAGACTAATAGAAAGTTAAAAATGATCAATCAGCCTTGAGCGCCTGTCGAATCGATAAAGCAGCGTGATTGTGAAATACGAATGGTTCCATCCTTCTTAGGCAGTGTCTCGTCCTTCGTACAAATGCATCGACTAGTCACATTCCAACCAGAAAGAAAGTGAAAGCCAGCATCGTTCGAAACAGGTTCTCCAATACCGTTAGATACTCGTTGGTCATGGACCGAGGACACACATGTGAGAGAACGCCTCTGCATTAACGTTAGATAATCTATGCGTACACCTTCATAAGATTGTTAAAAGATGACCGAATCTAATCAGCTAAACAGTTTATGGAGATGCTCGAACCAAAACAACGGACAAGAACTGGTTCGCGTCTCCCATTCTGAAGGCCGATGAAATCCTCATTGAGTGTTGAAGAAAATACAGCTATGACCGTCGTTAAACTAGCAAGGTAGCGTTTAGCTGATGGTCAATAAATCTTTATTAATCGTTCATGACGAAATGGAAACCGGCTCCGCATTACCAAGCTTGGACTCATGTGTTGTGGATCCACCGTTTAGAATATTCAAACGTTGTGTATTCTATTGATGGTATCGGATAGCACGCGCCCAAATGCTATCGGAACTGACATCCATCGAGGGTAACGACGGTACAAAATTATGGAAATGAAATACTCTTGCGCTGCATACAAATTAATTATCGGATCACCGTACCATCGACTGGACTTTGGATGTTTTGTATTTTGAAACACTTGTCGCTGTTGGTTCTATACTCTTGACAGCGACGAAACGGTCAAGTTTACCCCGAGCTTGTCAAATGATTAGTCTCCTTGGGAAGGTCAACCCAGCCCTTTCATCGATCGATCAGTTTTCTAACGGGGACAGGGTCTATCGACCTTTCTAATGGTTTCTTTAAATAGGTATAAAAAAATCTTATCTCATAATCTTGCCCTTTGTTGGAAATGTCAGTAATTCTATTTATTACTAAAGGCGAATGGTTTCTGGTATGGTATTTCGTAAGCATTTGTTGCCATTGTTGCCGTGGGGAACAGCGGAAGGTGAGGATCAAAACAAAACGGTCAAAATACATTTACTGTAGACTGTAGTGGCGAAAACAGAAACCGAATAACTACTCGGGTCGAGGCCATTTCGGTGGCACTAAAATCATGGCTACTTTTTGGCATTATTAATCATCCATGAAGCATGACGTATGTGCTGGTCGTTTTGCAGTTGTTTATGGTTCACCTTACCCCAAATTCGTAAAATGTTAGCACATGTTGCATACAAAAGTCATAAGACATTTTCTATAAATCTCTTGTTATTTACAGATGTTAAATTTATTACATTTCACATTTGTATTTAGGAAAATTTAAGGACAAACGTCTTACACAAATTAAATCAAAAACACTCAAACGCGATTGATATATTCATCGTATTGATGTTATATTATTTTTACTCTGAGCTTGAATTACTCTGTGCTTAAATCTATATCAATTTGGCCTTTCCGTCTTTTATGAGATGGAAATGTAGATCAGCATCTATCCAACTTAAAGTATTCGTTAAACTTAACTTTAAGCTGCATGACATTGAACATTAGACGCTAAAGTATAGGAAATTTTTACAAATTTATTACAAATTTTAATTTGGAATGAATTTGGCTCTTACAATAGTTTGTGGGACTACCTACAACAATCAACAAATTGCTAACATAGTGATTTACAGTGACCTAAACACCATCAAATAATTACGAAAAGAACTACTTGGTGTATAAATTTACATGATTGTTTTTTTTTTTGGCATATATAAATACGGTATACCGAAGATCCTATTATTGTTTTTTCAGGCAGGTGCAGCCATATATCGAAAATTCAGTGACAATCCGTTTTCTCGGCTACGCTAAGTATTCGACCGTTCACTGATTCAATACCAAAACTAAGTGTATAATTGCCAGTTGCAGCTTTTGCAACAATGCATGCATCAGACAGCCTTCGCATCCCCTGTAACCAATTCGTTGATCCATTCAACGGTTAAGTCACTGTAGCAGCGTTGTTGTTCGCCGATCAGTGATCAGGCACCGAACGAGTACCTCGTATCTAATCTGGACCCCATTTTGGGTCATAATTCTCATCGTTCGTATGTAGGTACGGCACCGGCTCAGCTCGGGCATCACGTCGTCGTAAATGCGCTGTGAAATATAAAAAATCCACAATGCACATTGCCATATCGTTCACGGTTCGGTTACATGAGTAATGCTCAACAGAAAAGTTGTCGTTTCGCCGAACATCGTTGGCTCTCGGTGGATGTAGATTCCAGCGGAGAGTTGATGTCTGCTGATAGTGATGTTCATTCACCATGGGAAAGATAACCTTTGAGATGACTTTAATGCACCCTGAGCACACGGTAGTTAGGCAGCTTTGCTTAACATGTTTAATTCTTGTCCTCGTGGCCCAGTTAGTTAAGCCTCGTCTCGAGACTGTTAGCTTTCCGCCTGGTGATACTCACGGTGGTTTTCTGAACCGTGTTGAGCAAAAAAACCCACGATAATCCACCTAGCGGGGATGGTGCCTTTCTTGTGTATTATGAAATGTAACGAGAAAAGCACATAAGAGAAGTCAAAATTGCAGAGATAGATTCAGTTATTTCCATTAATTCACATTTATGAGCGTTCATTTAAATGCAGCAGTTTTTGAAAAAAAAAATCGGTTTTGAAAATGTTTTTTTTTTTTTCAAGGAGAGGAAAGGAGAAAAAAACAATATTTTTAGCTCCGGAACGCAATGGCCGATTAGGCCAATTTTCAGAAAAATTAGGCAGGATTCTGCATCGAATATAACCTAAGTACAAAAAAAGCGTCTAACTTGTGTGTGTGTGTTTTTTTTATGGAGGGATGAAGGCAAATCTGCTTACAGACACCTGAAATTAAAACTCAGGGAGTGGGGTTGGCGCGGTCGGCAGAAGGCCGGCCCGCCGGACCCACTAAACCCACCCAAGTAACAGAAGGTTACTCTCTTCACATGCCCTGTTCCCCCCGGGACTTACTGGATGTCAATACTTCGGAAGGGGGCTGTGCTTATGCACTTCACGTGTTCAGCCTCTAGCAAGCACAGCTAGTTCGCTACATTTTCCTCATCGAAGCATTTTTTTTATTCGGTTTGCGCGTCTCTTAATCTTTGACGCTCACTGTCTCTCTTCCTCATTCCTCATTCAGCACCACTGCATCTTTGAGCCATTTAGCTCTGGACGTGCTCGCAACCTACTCAGATAGTCCCTGGCGGCGAATCTATCCTACTCCGACGAGAAGTCCCCCGGCGGCGAGAGCTTCACCGAAAACCGACGAACCGTGGAAATTTATTGCGTGTCCAACACTAATGCCTCACCTAGATAGTCCTAGGCACTTTCTCACTTCAACGGGAAACCGGTTGGATGCCGGTTGGATGGTTCAGAGATTCCGGGTGGAGCATAACGTCCGGTTCACTGGCGCTTCGACAACGAAAAGCCGATTATTCGACGCGTCACGAACTACTCGGCATAGTCCCCGGCGGTGGATCTAGCCTACTCCGACTAGAAGCTTCCCGGTAGCAGAAACTCTCCCGAATGGAACTTTTGTTAACATTGAGCCGTTCGGCTCCCAGCACAGTTTTCTGAACTTTTGGCTGCACTTTTTCGTTGAGACATTTAGCTTCCAGCTAAATCGCGGGCTACTCGGATGATCCCCGGCGGCAGAACTATCCTACTACAACAGGGAGTTCCCAGACGTTGGAATTTCCCTCGGAACCGACGACTCGCTTCTGTGTAAGACTTGTTAAATATCTTTTACCACTTTTAACATTTCTGGTGTTTTCCAGATCGGCGCAGGTCTGGAGGCCTTTCTTACTTCAGCGAGTGACCGGTCCGAGTGCCGAAGTCGATCCAGAGATTCCGGGTGGAGCATAGCGTCCGGTTCAATGGTGCTCCGATGACCCGAAACCAGTTCTACCAACGCGTCACGTTCTACTCGGCCTAGTCCCCGACGATGGATCTAGCCTACTTCGACTAGAAGCTCCCCGGCGGCGGAAACTCTTCGAAATTAATCTTCTGTATTCTTGAGCCATTAAGCTCCCTAATGGATCGCGATTTACTCAGATAGTCCCCGGTGGCGGATCTATCCTACCCCGACAGGAAGTTCCTCGACGACGGAAGCTTCCCCGTAACTGACCGTGCTTATATGATCGCTTCCAGATACCCTCTGGTCTTCACGCCATTTACGCTGCAGCGATTTCATGATCTGCGTTACCGCTCTTCCTATTTCGTTCCACGTATTCTCATTCTTGCACATTTCTTGCTCGATGTTCTCGGGGTTTATTTTACTAGCGCTGCCTGCTGAGAGCACACTTCGCTCTGTCCTGAATCGAGGACAGTCGAAAAACACGTGCTCCGGTGTCTCCTCGCAGTTCGGACAGGCCGGGCAAAGGGGGGACTCTGCGTGTCCGAATCTGTGCAGATACTTCCGAAAACATCCATGGCCCGACAGGAATTGTGTCAGGAAGAAGTTCACTTCCCCGTGTTTTCTGTCCACCCACAGCGACAGGTTCGGAATGAGCCGGTATGTCCACCTTCCTTTCGAACTACTGTCCCAAGCCAGCTGCCACTTCCTCATCGAATCGGCTCTCGCAATCATGCGAGCACCAACCGTTCCTCGCTGTCTGTAGCACTCACAGTCCTCCTCCAATAAGATTTTTATGGGGGTCATTCCTACTATGGCACAGACCGCATCCATCGATATGGTACGGTGTGCACTTGCCACTCTCATGGCCATCGGCCTATAGGTGCTATTGAGCCGAGTAAGGTTCCTCCTCGTGATTACACCAGCCGCCCGGACAGGAGCTCCGTATCTGAGAATTGACGTAGATACGCTGGCCAGGAGTCTTCTCTTACTGCTACTAATCACGGAACTGTTTGACATGATTCTGGTCAATGCTGTGATCGCTTTAGTTGCCTTCTCGCAAGCATAATCAACGTGGCTATTGAAATTGAGCCGGTCGTCGATCATTACCCAGAGGGGCTTTACCTCTCGCTTTGAGGCGATGGTGGCTTCTCCTGTCATAATCGTACTATGCTGCCTTTCGGTTGATCTCCGGGTGGCTTACCCGGCTTCGGCAACAGTACTAACTTTTGCCGCTTCCAGCACTCGGGAAAGTTTCATTCGTCTATGCAATTCTGCAATGTGGTGCGAAACATGTCCGGGTTGACCTGGATCGCCGTTTCATTAAAATTGCAATGCAGTACATGTTTGACATTTGGAAACAAACAAACAAAGAATACTGCACTTCATGTTGCAAACACGAAACAAAATCATTAAGTTGCATATTTTTCACCATGTAACTTCAATGCGTCTTTGAAAATTGAATTGTTTGTTTAAATTAAGTTGCAGATAAGTTGAATGTGTCTTCATGTTTAATTTAGCATCGTTCAACGTTTTGACAACTCACATTTTTTTCCTGTGATGGTGCAATCAAGTAACAGGAAACTCGAGTACAAAACTTCATAATCGTATGGTTTTTATTGTGAGTCGACATGCAGTCCCTTCGAAGTGTTGAATGGTGCTGTGGTAGAGTGAAGGACTATCAACCACAAGATCCATAAATCGAATCCAGTTTTATATTTTTATTTTTTTCGCTGTAGTATTTTGTATCATTATTGCAATTTTACTGCAATCGAAGGATGTTCCCGTAGGCTCCACCTCTTGCGCTTTTTAGATTGCAAGAGAGTTATATTTGATGGCACATACGCAACGATCGTTTCTTTCCGAATAGTTGCAACACAGTGAAATGTTCAGTGGTGAAACAATTTGTGCTGCTTGGGATCTAGTCCCGGAGCCTTATTAGTTTTTAGGCTTTTTGCTGCCGTAACTTGTTCAAGGCTAGTGACATGGGCTTGATCTCTACTGATGTTGGCCTCGCCGTATGGTGTGTGTGTGTGTTTTTTTTTTCTTCCTAAACAATGGAGGGGGAATCTGCTCAACAGACATCCTGGGTTGACCAGGAAGTGCAGGGTTAGGGGCCACCTCCAACGAGGCAGGACTGCATCCCCGACCCGCTAAACCGTTTCCAGTGCCGCCAAGCCCATCGTCCATTCGGTACAACCAGAAAGTAATGCTTCAAAGGGGGGCCAGTGCACAACGCACCCTCGAGGATAGCTGCGTGTCCTTGCAGCATCGAACATCGTGACTCGCTATTTTAGAAGAACACCATGGTATCATGCCAGCGCATTGCCGGCTTTCCAGGTGGCCTTACCACACCGTATGTCCTCGGAAGGTGGGAAGGGTCGACTTCGTGCCTGCTTCCCTCTGCACGACTGGTATCAAGAATGATGATGCCGCGTGCACCCCAAATTGACCTCTCTGCGATAGGGCCTATTCGCCAACACACAGAGAGACTTGCCGACGCGGTGCCTACGCCTGCCCCAGCCTTGACGAGGACCCCTTTCCGTCCTCGGGCTCGGAACCCGCCCGGTTGACCGACGCCGCGAAAGCGACGATACCATGTTGTTCTTCGCGCGGCCACTTGTTCGATAAAAGGATCGAGTTCGACCACAGAGCATGACCGACCACCGTTATGACCCATGAAGCCGACTCCGAACCTTTGGACCACCTCTTGTTTGCGCCTGAACTAGCCATCCTTGAGTTCACGCGCCACCTTCTGTGTAGCTCCGAGACGATTTGGACGATAGCTGATAAAACGGCGTTCCAGCCAACTTCATCTTTACACATCCTCCGAATTAGGTTGTCCGGGGTAGTGTCCAGACCATATGTGGCAAGCATGTGGTCACGCATTGCGCGAAAACGTGGGCACACGAACAACACGTGTTCCGCCGTTTCCTCTAAACCTGCGCACACCGGACACTCGGGCGAGGGCCGTGTCCAAAGCTGGCCCCCATACCTCAGTATGGACAGAGCGACGCTAGCCAGAAACTTGCGCTTGCTGGCATAAACCGCAGAGCTGTTGGACATCTTCCGGGATATCTGTGGAGGCACGCTTGCAGGCGTAATTGACGTGGCTACCAAAGGTGAGCTTATCGTCGATCATTACCCCCAAGAGTTTGATAGAGCGTTCAGAGGTGACCGCGTAGATGCCAGCCCTTATCAGTGCTTGTTGCTCCGACTTTCGGCTGTTAACAACAACCACCTCAGTCTTGTGGTGAACCAGTTCTAACTTCCTGGAACTCATCCACTCCTCCACAATTGCGATCGAGTGGGCTGCATTCAACTCCACCGTAGACCTCCAGCGTAATATCGTCAGCGAAGCCGACCATTACCACGCCCACCGGGAACTTCAACCTCAAGACACCGTCGTACATGACGTTCCATAACACCGGACCCAGTATGGAACCTTGCGGAACCCCTGAGGTTATGTCAATGCACTTCCGACCCGCCTCCATGTCGTATACCAGTACTCGATTCTGGAAGTAGCTTCCGAGAATCTTGTACAGGTACTCGGGAATTCCAAGACGCAGGAGCGCATCTGCAATAGCTGCACAATAGCGAACTCCCCTCCCCTCTTACGCTGGATAGTTATCTCCGCGGATTTTGTAACCGACAAGATAGCGTCTTCGGTCGACTTACCCTTTCGGAAGCCAAACTGATTACTCAATAGACCATCCACACCCTCCGTGCGTATCAACAACCTGTTGAGGATGATCTTCTCGAGCACCTTCCCCGCCGTATCAAGCAGGCATATTGGTCTATATGCCGATGGACCCCCGGTGGTTTTCCCGCCTTTGGCAATAGGACCAAGCTCCACCTTTTCCATGCTTCAGGGAAGACTTCCTCGTCCAGGCATTTCTGCATAACAGATCTGAACATCTCGGGAGCCTCAGCAATGGCCGCTTTGAGGGCCAGGTTCGGAATACCATCCGGTCCTGGCGCCTTACCTACACTAAGGGACTGTGCAATCTCCGCAAGTTCCGCCACAGTTACTCTTCCCTCGTCGGCCACCCTTGCCCCTGGCAGCTCCACAAAGTGAGGCCAGGGACTTGAGTCATGGCGTGGGAAGAGCCCCGCGATTGTCCTCTCCAGCATCTCTGGTGGCCTCCCATTTCTAGGATAGACTTTCCTAGGCATGGTGGCATCGCATGTGTGGCATCGTGCAGCATTGTGCCTTATGTCCCTCCAATCCGCAGCGTCGGCAGAGCTTGCTTCTGTCAGGGCCTTTGCAGTCCCATTGCTTGTGCCCGGTTCCAGGCACTTGAACGTCCTGCGTCCCTGCCGGACTTTTCCGTAGCCGAACGGCTGCGGTGGACGCCTCCATTTCACACTGTCGCAGCAGTGCCGTGACGAGCTCTTCGACTTCGGTGATCTTGTCCAGGTCTTTAACCCTTAGATTCACCTCCGTCGTGAGTGCCCTCACCTTGACCGTCTCGCCTAGGACTTCCTCCGCCAACTTCTTGTAGGCGGCGCCCTTTTGCGAGACGCCCCGCTTTAGCTCGAGGATCATCTCGCCCATCCGGGTACGTCTTATTTCGACGTACGTCGGCGCCGAGTTCACCGAGCTTGACGTCATTCCTCATCGCCTTCAAGATGTCCGAGTACTTAGCCTCGTCCGTTTTGATGACTAGGGCATCGCTCCTGGAGCGATTGGTGCCTACCCTTGACTTCTTGCTGCCCCCATTCGCATTGTCCTTCTTTTCGGCCCTTGACGTCTTCGGTTTCCTCTTGTTCTTGACCAGGGTCCAGGAGGCGTCATCCCCCTCTATTTCCCTGGTCTGGAGCGGCTGAGAGCTCTCAGCTTGCCGTAACCCCTTACTGCCGTCTTTCCTGGGTGTACTGACCTTTCCAGGTCCTTCCTCCCCCGGTTTTGGAGGTACCTAGCCGGGGTTCAACTTCCCAGCCCCACTCTCTCCCGTCCATAACCTCTGCCGGTGTAGCCGGGGAGAAGGTTAGGTGACCCACGCTGGCGCTGCGCACCGAGCTGCCGACTATTGCCTCTGGCCTCCTAGGTGGAAACCTGAACAACCCACCTCTTGCGAAGGGATTGTCGCCTACACTACTACCACTAATTGAAGAGTTGACTTGGTTTTCTATTTTGGTCCCACAAGCATGACTCTAGCTGATGTCAACAGTGCCCAGTGTGTGTGTGTGTGTGTGTGTGTGTGGTTGTGTGTGAGGGTCCTCAATAAATTTTCCTTGACCTGATACTCAGTGTAAACTCACAAAAAAAAAAATCAATTACTATTTACGGCTATGAACGCATAAGTTGACTATTAGAATGTTTTATGCGGATCGCGAGAAAGCATTGTAAGAACTATTTCCATTTCATCCAACGTTCCTGACAGGTTTTTTTAAGTACCTGATGTCCAGATTTGGACATGCGGAGTTTCCTCTCTGCCCGAACCGTGCATTCTTAAACGGAATGCAGGGTCGTTATCAACAGTGGCGGTATGGCACTAAGGAATCTAGAGCGTGAGTGAAAAAAGCTTCCAATGCATGATTAAGTATGTTATGAAGAAATCATTCAACTCTATGATTAATGATTTCTTTATTCTTTACAATGATTAATGATCATTGACGATTAAATGAATTTTTGACAGTGATTAACGATTATGATTAATGAATAAAACGGTTGGACTATGATTAAAGATTACGGATTGTGATAAAATATTAACACAATATGTGTATGATTAATGGTTTTCAATCGATATAAATAATAATTAAAGATTCTGAATAATCAAATTGAATTCTTCGCTTAGTGATCAATAATCAATTAATCTTTCTTTAAGGCTATCAAATTGGGATATTCAAATGTATAAAAATTATATAATAATCATCAAAGATTAATAAATAAAAAAAAATGAATGTAATGATTAAGATTGATAAATAATTAATAAATCCAAAACTATTATAAATTAGGAATATGATTAGTGATTAATGATTAAGTTTAAAATTTTATGATTAACGATCAGTGAATAATGATTAAACCATATTTTTTGTATGTATATATGTATATATGATTATGATTAATGAATTATGATTAAATAACCCATTATTCATTCTTTTTCCTCTTCTTTGGCTCTACATTCCAACTAGAATTTGGCCTGCTTTTCAACTTAGTATTCTATTAGCATTTCCTCAGTTATTAATAGAAAGCTTTTCCATGCTCGCCATTGCATGAGTATGTATTTATCTTGTGTGGTAAGTATAATGGATACACTATGCCCAGGGTGTCGAGAAAGTTTCATACCCGAAAACATCCTAGACCGGACCGAAAATCGAACTCTGCATCTCCGGATTGAAATCCTACGCCTTTACTCACAAGGCTACTGGAGACCCATTCATTAATCATGATTAAATCTATATGATTAATCACTAATGCTCTGATCTAAATTAGTTAACATGGGTGATCAGTATCACCGATAAAACAAATTTACTAGATAAAGCAAATTACTAGAGCTGTGGACTATATTGTTGGTATGATTATACTATTTTTGGATGAAGGCAGCCTAGCGGTCTGTGAGTTCCAATGACTGCTTTCTTAAGTACCAATGAGTGTTGGTTGATGCAAATAAAAAAATTTACGAGTGACCAGCCCATGAGTGTTAGAAAGTTCTGGTGAGCACTGAGATATTTTTTTTACATGAAATATTATTTGCATGTCATTTGTTTAAACTTACCTTAGCAATTTTAATTTAGGCTTTAAAATGAGTGTAAGTTTCCATGAGTGTTTAAGTGACAATGACTGCCAATGAATAAGCACCTACAATAAGAAAATGTTTCAAGAGCTTAGTAAATTCAGTAAGTTCAAATAAATTCAACTCCAAAATCATCTGAAATAACAACTTTTATCAACAATTTCGTCTCACTGCGACCCGGTTTGATTTTCCGTTTTGCACTCGCATTCACTGCAGTCAGTGCCATGGTAATAGGCAGTTGGTGCAAAACAAAGTATGAGGCGAAAAAACGAAAGTCTCCAGCCCGTTTGCTGATTTAGTAGGTATTAAGCTCGAACGGAGGGACGAACTGCGGCGCCAACGACGCCGATGCCGACGAGCCTCTAGATTTGGATCACATTTGTTCGCAGCGAGAAGGCAAAAGTGGGTCACGATTATGCAACGCATCGAATAGTTCTTCTAAGCGGCTGAGCAGTCGAGTGTGCCGGTGCCTGGCTAACCCAGCCAGTTTTTGCATCGAAATGGACAGAAACCCAACGGGTGAAAATAGAAGAAAAAACAGTGTCTAAGGTTGCACTGCTCACTTACAAGCTGGATCTGTAGTTGATTTGAATGCGCGAATGCATTTCCTTGTACGGACAGTTTGGTAATGGTGTTACATTGCCTGTGGTGTCTGGTTGTAGCACAAGAGTTCTCGTCGTGCGCGGTTTTTATAACAGCATATTCGGAAAAACGTCTTACGATACGTAAGTACTAGGTAACGCCACCTGACACGAAGGATTCAATCATTTCAGAAAACAATTAAAAATAAACTAAATATCCTTTGGAAGTAGCCGAAACTCTTCAACTGTATTTTATAGAAATAACATAAACTGTTATTTCACTGCTGTGTCAAAAACAAAACTACTTCCAACAAAACCTTACATATCGGCACCTACATCACATAGTAGAGATTACCAAAGCACAAATCGACCCCGTTCTGTTTGTGTGGACGTCTCTCACTCGACACTATCGACGTCATGTTCTGGCACTAATGTCGTTTTCATTTTCGCGGTGTAGCTACACACGTGCTACCATTTTGCGCCGAAAATGTTCGTTTTTGATTTTCGTACTTTGGTACTACACCAGTGTAGCATATTTCTTGAAGGTTCGTTTTTGCCGTGCCAAGTGCCGCACTAAACGGTGTAGCTACACCTCAAAAACGATAACGACATAAGATAGACGCTGTGAACTATCTGTTGATGGTTCTGTCTGGTCGCAGTGGCACATTCGAACAGGAATAAAATCGGTTGATGGTTAAACTGCGCCCAAAACAATCCATCAACAATGTTTCGAATCGACACCTCGGTACGATCTAGAGCGGCTGATGAAACCAAATGTCGCTTCTGCGAGGTCGTACAGCTTCTTGGGGCAGCGTTGCCGGGAGATATTTTGAGAAAAATTTGTAATGGTTTAGAAATATTCCAAAATATCCCTATATATTTTTTAAAATTTCTTTATTGGTGTTTTTTTTCTAAATAATTATGAAGTTTACCACTGAATATCCCTATAGATTCCTAAAAGTATTTGGGATATTCCGTAGCTCTGGAGGTACTGGAAATTCTTAAGATATATTAACCTCAGCGCAGCATCTGAACTGAACTGAAGGTTTTTCTAAGGGCATACAAGTTTCATTCAGAATCTCAAAACTCTCTTCATTATGCC